>NC_061483.1:1658664-1741164 GCF_022539355.2 Hippoglossus stenolepis
AAAGTTTCTAACAACAACTTAATCCAAACCAATTAAACTTTATTGAAGGTGCTGACAGGGCTGCTTATTATCATCCTTTTACTGATGATCACAGCCGAAGCTTTGGAAAAACTCCAATAATAACATATGTGTATCTATGACAACGCTCTGAAAGACCCTGGGAGAATCTGGGGCTGGTTGATTTATTATCTCAGGAAACAGGATGGATCTCAGGTGTTAGATGAGTGAGGAGATTGTTATCAATTCTGTAACGACGAGCCACCGAGTCGATGTGTTGACACCATGCTGAACAATCTGTGCTCATATAGATCAGCTGAAAAAACAGACTGACATAAAGGTTTTATTATAAATATGATTCAAAGTCTCTCTGCTCCACAGTTAAAACGTTTCTCTGGGAACATCTGTTCTGCTGCAGCCTGAAAACGTCTTATATCTGAAGATCAGACATAAAAACCTGCAGCTCATTCTTTGGTTCAGCCTTTACTGTATTTGTACTCCACACGACCGGAAAACTACATTACCCACAAACACCCTCAGGAACATCTTGAGGTCATCAACATGTCGTACTTTTTAAAGTAAGCTTCTGAAAATCACCAAAATAAAGCGGAATGAATTTTTGCTCGTTTCATCGGCTGCTGTTCAGTGAATATTAGGAATCAGTTCATGGAGGTAACCAGTAGGTGGCACTAGTTCTCCAGTTCTCCTTTCATTTTACTCTTGACCCTGTGTTGACTTGAAACTCTTGTCTCCGCAGGTCAGTCCATTAACCAGGCGTACTGGGAGAAGCAGCACAAACAGCTGCTGCAGGGTCTGTCTCCAGCGCTGCTCGAGGAGTACGGCGAGGACTACGTGACCGAGACCAAGGAGTTGTTCCAGAGCTACGCCAGCCACGCCAACCCCGACCTGACCCCTGTCGTCGACGCCATCGTCCAGGCGCTGCTGTCGCCACAGCCCCAGGTGCGTTACTTCGCGGGACCCGGCGTGGGGCTCATGTACTTCGTCCACAGCTACTGCCCCTCCAGCATCAGCAACCGCTTCCTCCAGAAACTGTTTGTGAAGAAGAAGCTGGTGCCGCGCACCCTGAGGAAGCAGTCGAGCTTCGACCTGAACCTCAGCCTCCACAACAACAACAACAACAACAACAACAACAACAACAACGAGGAGGAGAAACTCAAGTAGCTGTGGTAGAAACAACTAGAGGACCACTTCTCACAGCTGTAACATGTACATCTATGTGTTGTTCAAACTGTTGAAAGGATCATAGTGATGCACCAACATTGTTTATTTTAGTTTCTGTAATGTCTGGCCCTGTGACGCCCCCGTGTGGATGGTACTGACACTGGCGAGTGGGCAGGGTCAGTGTAGGTCGATCAGAGAACACTTCACCTGTACTGTGCACTGACGTCACGTGCCTTCACCAGAGAACGATGGGGGATCAGCAGCGAGGACCTGACGCTACAGCAGCTCGTTTTCACACAGAAACAAACCGGCACACGACTCTGTCCGAGAAGCTGAAGGAAACAATATCTCACACTTATATTATTTATGTAGTTTGTTTTTCACTTTCAGCTTCACTTTGAGCTTGTTACCGTCACTTCTCACTAAACGTGTTCAGCGCAGTGACACTGTCAGTTTACAGTCGTGCACCAGTCGACCCCAACACACAGCTCCGACTCCGCTCAGATGGTCTCTAACAAAGTTCAAATCCACGTTAGCTCTACTGGAGTTAGCATGCTAACCAGCGATCTCCTCTGGTAATACCACTTTGTGCCTCAAGAGGCGACAGTGAGTCCCTTTAGCATCTGATCGGCCTACGGGACCAAAGACTTAGATTTAGATTTAAGATCTGAGCGAACTCCCCGACTCACTGCCCCCTGTTGGTTCTGAGAATGAACTCCACAGTTTGACCCTTTAACTGTGACAATACTTCACCACTTCACAACAACACAACAACACAACAACACAAATGTGTGTGTCGCCTTGAGGGGCCCATGAGGAGCGTGGATGTGCTCATGTGACGTAAAGGTTTAGCGTTAGCCGCGGAGAACCAAACCTCCATGAGTGTAACTCAGGATTAAGTCGAGATTAAAGTCGACGTCAAGGCTTCATTATTATTATTTATGATTATTTATCGATTATTCAGAGCAAACATCATCAGTCATTAGTTTGACTGATGATGAAACTTCTGCGCAGATCTTGGTCATCGATGGGAGGGGTCGTGCACAAAGCGTACTAACTCCTCCCGGGTGGCGAGAGACTGTGAAACAAGCGCGCTCAGTGAAACCAGCTGCTGTAGTGACCTGTCCATCAGCCAGCGTATTTCCTGCATCACAGGAAGTGCAGAGTCAATCCTTTCAAAACAAAAGTACACGGTAGGTTTGACATGTTTTATACTTGCACAACCAAATTATACTCACGCTAATCTTTGATTTTTACTCGTCTGTGAATAAAAAAACAATCAACCAGTGATCACATGATCTGCTTCATCCAATCAGGTCTGAGTTATTTTCCTATTGTACCGTCTAAACATTTCCATGTACTGTTGTGGTTTAAAATAAAAGACATTAATGTGTGGTCATTAAATCTGATCACCATGTTATCGATGAGCAGTTTGAAAACATTGTATGTAAATATTTGTAACTTCCAGTTTTTTATTGTTTTATCTCAAGTGTCACATGTAAAAACAACATTAAGTCAAATTTTTGCACCATCACTAATAATAATAATCATAATAATTTCAGTCTGAAAATGAACTTTTGTTTTGTGGAAATACATTTTCTTCGATAGTTTCTCTGTGAAATCCAGTTTCTTCTTCAGATTCAGGAAGTTTCATGTCTGTGATTAAAAGTATGATTTGTTTGTTCATCTGTGACGAATTCAACAAAATCCAAACTTCAACTGTCGTTGTTTTCAAAAAGATGTTTTCACAGTTCAGACGTGTTCGTTAACGTGCGTCATGAATGTTTCTGGAACATTTGTCCCACGTTCGGTGAGCGTGTTGTGTTTCTCACGTCTGTGAATTAAGCATCATCTCACTTTTTGTTTTCAACCGAAATATTTATGACGTCTTTTCACTCAAACTGTGAATTTTGTATGAAAACGTAAAAAAACAACAAAAAAAAATATGTAAGATGTTTTTTCTTTGATAGAAATAAACTCAACTTTTTTCACTTTTCGACTTCTCTGTGGTTGTTGGTGCTGGTGGAGGCCCCGGACCCTCAGGGGCACTCAGGGGCCCTCAGGGGGCCTCAGGGACCCTCAGGGGCACTCAGGGGGCCTCAGGGGCCTCAGGGGGCCTCAGGGGCACTCAGGGGCCTCAGGGGGCCTCAGGGGGCCTCAGGGGCCCTCAGGGGGCTCAGGGGGCCTCAGGGGCCCTCAGGGGCACTCAGGGGCCCTCAAGCTGTTTTAATGTTCTGTCTTAATTATTATGATGATGTGTGTTCAAGTGTTGAACCCAATGCAACACAATGGAAGTGAGACACACACACACACACACACACACACACATCTTAACTGTTTATAAAATGACAAGAGTGAAAATTACTTTTTGTTGTGTTCAATTGTGTTTTTGTTCTGTGTTGTTGTGTGTTTTGTTTTCAATGTTGTTTGGTTGTTCTTTTGTGTTGTTGTTGCTGTTGTTGTGTATTGTTGTGTGTTTTGTTGTGTAATATTGTGTGTTGTGTATTGTAAGTTGTGTTGTGTGTTGTTGTGTGTTTTGTATTGTATGTTGTGTCATTGTGTGTTCACAGGAGCAGCTGTTCTTGGTTTTTCTTCTTCTGTGGTTTCATCTTGTTTACTCGCTGACTGAACTGCTGCCAGGGGCCTGAGGGTCGCTCGTCATCATCCACCACAGAAGAAGAGACCACGCGACCTTTGACCCTGAGCATCTCTCCATGTCTTCCACAGTGAGACATCTGGAGACAACCAATCACACGCTGAGCTTTGGGTTGTGTGATTGTTACAGAGCTTCAGGGTTCAGCTCCAGTCACAACACACGTGATCACAAGAACACATCTGGTCTGTGGTGGATCTGGTCCAGCAGCAGAATAAACCCAGGAAGTCGTCTCCATCAGGAGCGAGGTGAGACGAGTCCATCGAGGACACCCCCCCCCCTCCGCTCCACTGGCCGCTCTCAGCCAACTGGTGGAAATAACTGACATTGTTCAGATCTCTGTGGGAAAACAACTCCTGCTGCTTCTTCACGTGAGAAACACTAACTCCAGAAAATGTCCAGACACTATTTTCAGGACATTTTCCAGAGTTCATGTCTGAAAACAGCTGATGTTTAACTTCTGTCTTTTTCTCACAGACGTGTTGACGTGTCCTCGAGGTTCCCAAGCTGCTGCTTGATGACATCATTAACGTCTCGTCGAGCAGGTTTCCCCATGGTTCCAGTCTTTGTGCTAAGCTAGGCTAACAGCTACAGGCCAAGATGTGGAGGAAATTGAAATCTGACAAACACAGAGTGAGTATTTCTGTGAAGTCAGAGGTTCACTGAGTTCATCACAAACTCTCCAGCTCTTCATGAGCTGACAGTCCAGCATCTTGTTGACCTCATTACATCAGCTCAGCTGGAACCGTGCGCTGCCACCTGCTCTGTGTCCACAGACACTGGCTGTGTCCAAAACCAAAGTTTTTAAACATCATTGTTTCCCACAATGCATTGTGAAAAGTAGACTTACATCGATTGTCACTAACGAGTGACTTTATACCATATTTATATTTTCCACTGGCTCACGTTGTTGTTGTTCATCATAATCCTGCGACAGCGACGTCATTGCCGGAGCAGAGAAGATGACCCGAGTAGTGTCAGGAAGCGTTTCTCTCTTTTCTCAATGAGCTCATTATATAGTTCTTTATATAGAAGTCACTATATAGTGAAGTAGGGAACAGTTAGTGGAGGATTTCAGACACAACCACTGACTCACGACCTTTGACCTCCCTGCTCCTGAAGCTCTTATCACAGTGAAGCAGCTTTTTGTTCCACCGACACGTCGTCTTCTGAACGTCAGACTTTTCCTCAAGGAGCGAAATGTGATTGGTTTTATATCACGACTGCTGCTGTGTCATGTTATCAAAGATATCACGTTTCAAATATCAAACTTTCCATGTTTTGATTCTGATGATCTTTTTCTGATGCGTCCTTCAGGCTCAATCTTTTTATAATTTCTTCAGTTGATTCATTTCAATCCTCAGCTTCTCTGGTTCAGTCTTGATCTTCCTCGTCCTCTACTTGACTCAGCAGGTTTTTCTTTTCAAACTATTCAACTATTTCAGGTTCAGCTGTCTTCAAAATGTATTTTCTTCAAATTCATGAAAACATTCACACAGTTTCACTTTGATTCAGCAGCTCAGCAGGAAATTATATTTCTACTTCAAATTCATTAAGTTACAAGTTTATTCAAAAAGACCTGATACTTGTTTCTCTTTAATGAATCTTAATTGTTTTATTCTTCACTTTTCGTTATTTTTGGGACAGTCCCGTCTCTGACCACCAGAGGTGAGTGTAACACAACAAACCAGAGGCCCAGGAGGTTTGTGCTGTTTCACCACAAAAGCAAGAAAGATAAACACACACACACACACACACACACACACACACACACACACACACACACACACACACACACACACACACGGGCTGCAGGTGGTGTCCTGTGATTGGAGCATTTGAAGTGATTGCTGCCTGATGATTGGACGGACTCCGTATTGCATCGTCAGCTGTGTTGAGGTTTTAAATGTCATCAGATACGACACCGAGCGTTTCTTTGTCTTTATATAAACAGTGAAGTGGCTCTAATCGCATTCACGTGAAACTGAAGCTGAGAATTCATGGACGTGTCAGGAGACAGAGGAGATCGATCCGTCTGCAGAGACGGAAACACGACACGTTTGTCTGGAGGCAGCGGAGCAGCATAATATCACAGTAGAGTGACTGCAGCTCTATGGATCCAGCTCCTCGCACCTGCTTTGTAAAATAAAAGTCCAGGATTTGTCTCAGTTTCATCAGGAGAATTTATTTCCTGTAAGAGAAGATAAGAGTCGTCGTGAAGCCACAGAAAAATCTTTTATTTGAGCGGAGCCAGAAAAGGTCAGTGTTGATGAGCTGCTCGATCAGGTTTGTTACAGGTGAGACGACAGAGCCCTTCCATCAGCTGATCTACAGGTTACTATGATTGTCATTGTGCATCACGACGCTCACGACACCACGCGTAGAAAGTTGCTGCAGCTACAAGCGATTTACAACATGCACGTCATGAGGAAAGATTGCATAGCTCTTCACTGTTTGCCCTTTAAAGGTGTGCTTTTCAAAAAGTCTCTGTCAAAGCACTGGAGTCAGAGAAGCCCTGTTGTGTGTCCACATGTCCACAGGAGACGTCCGACCTCAGAGACGCTCTCCTGGATCAGATCTGCTTGTCCTTGCTCAGAATTTAACGAAGAGAAAAGTTTCATGCACAAACTGTTGATCTGTATTCACCAGAGACCAGACCTGAGTCCGGCCTCGTTTCCTGCTGAAGGACGTCTGGTGGACGTCTGGTGGACGTCTGGAGGACGTCTCTCCACAGGTGGTAGAGAGGACAGGCACTGAGGGGGTGAGGCATCTCTCCTCTGTAGCATCATATTCGTATGTGAAAGTTGCTGCAGAGAGAAGATGACACGTGATGTTAGATCCAGAGCCCCCTCACCCCTCACCCCCTCACCTCCCTCACCCCCTCACCCCCCAACCCCCTCAGCCCCTCACCCCCTCACCCCCCTCACCCCCCTTCACCCCCTCACCCCCTCACCCCCTCACCCCCAACCCCCTCAGCCCCTCACCCCCTCCCACCCCTTCCCCCTCAGCCTCTCACCCCCACCCCCCTCACCCCCTCACCTCCCTCACCCCCCTTCACCCCCTCAGCCTCTCCCCCTCACCCCCTCACCCCCTCATCCCCTCACCCCCTTCACCCCCTCAGCCTCTCACCCCCACCCCTCACCCCCTCACCCCCTCACCCCCTAACCCCTCTCACCCCCCTCACCCCCTCAGCCCTCACCCCCCTCACCCCCTCAGCCCCTCACCCCCTCACCCCCTCATCCCTCACCCCCTCATCCCCCTCACCCCCTCACCCCCTCACCCCCTCCCTCCCCCTGTCACAACAACTGAGTCACTGTTTCACTTTTATCATTTTTTTAGAAATCCACCTGTTCATGCTGACATCACTATATTTCATATTTTATATTTCTTGTTACGACCTGTCCATGTTTAGCCCCGCTAAACTTTCTTGTCCGAAAAGTCAGCAGGGAATGGCTCCCCCTGCCTCCCACCCCTTGCGAGATAATGACACACACACACACACACACAAACTACACACACACACACACACACAAACTACACACACTACACACACACACACACACCAAGGAGACTGTGACCTGCAGCGCACACGTTATCTCACATGGTTGCCATGGCAACAAGAGCCTCGTCTCCAGCTAATCTGTGGTTGAGTATGATGGACAGTTTTACGACTGAACCCCCCCCACCCCCACCCCTCAGTTCTTTCTGCTTGGTTTGGGCGGAGGAATGAAAGTGTGATGAATCGTCTGCAGTAAAACGAGTTTGATCGAGCTGCTCTGTTGGTTCAGTGGTGAGGACTCAGCTGACCCCAACACACACACACACACACACACACACACACACACACACACACACACACACACACACACACCCACACACACCACACACACACACACACACACACACACACACACACACACATTGTTACTGATGAAAACTGCAGCTTTATAATAACGATCCCGACAAATGAGCGTCAAATGAAAAACAACCTTCGTACCTGAGGAAGTCTGGAGCCTTCGAGATCATGTTCTCGAAATCGGCAAAGGACAGTTTCCTGTCTCCGTCGAGGTCGGCCTCCTCGATGGCTTTGTCACACACCAGCGTCACCTCCTCCGGCGTCAGCTCTCCTTTGGTCAGCTTGTTCAGAGTCTTCTCCAGGTCCTCCTTGCAGATGAAGTTGTCCCTGTTATAGTCTGGAGCAGAGGCAGAAGAAGATGAGGGACCTTCCACCGTGAGACGCTCGGTCAGACAACATGTGCAGATTGTTACCGTAGATCTTGAAGGCGTAAATGTTCTTGAGTTCTCTGGGCGACGTTTCACACAGAGCAGAGAACATGTCCACAAAGTCATTGAAGCTCAGGTTCCCCTGTCCGTCCTCGGAGAACGTCTCCACGATTCTGTCTCTGAACGGATTCTCCTGTCAGAGCAAACACACACACACACACACACACACACACACACACACACACACACACAATAACAATTAATAAATCTGTTTAAGTTGTACGAATCTGGCAAACAATCAAATAAACTTCCTGTTTGACCTAAAATCAGCCTCATTTATAAACACTGACCCTGAGTGAAGTCGTACATGTGAACGTTGACACAAATTTTCTCGGTTCACATGTACAACAAAAGTAACGATGATAATAATGTAGATGCGTTAAACCTCTCGCCTGAATGTTTTCCACATTTTACTGTTGTTGTGAACGAGTCGGACCCGGACAATCTCCTGCTGCTTCTTCATATGTAAAAGACAAAAACGCCAGAAAATGTCCAGAGTCAAGTGTGTTTGATCTTTAAACAACGTTGATGCTGTGACGACTGAGTCTGAAACTGTTGTGTGACATTTGACGTCTTGTTGTGTGTAGAGGCTAATTCACACTTCTGCGTCGAAGCTACGTCCTCGGTACGCACGAAGAAAAGAAAGACGTCGTCCTTGTTTGTTCCTTCAACTCAATTCAAATATGTCGGTGAAATGTGACGCTACCAAGAGGACCAATCACAGCTCTTGTGCTCTGTGTCGCCTCGACGTGTAGTTACAGTTTTGGGGAGGTGCATGTCAGGGTACAGCGTAGGACTCTGTGAAGGATACACGTCTACAACGTAGCTTCAACGCAGACGCATGAATTGGGTTCAAAACAGTCGTCATGTGAGAGGAGACCAGTGATTGGACCAAACGTGTTTGAATTAAAAACATGTTGAAACACCAGCAGTGAACAGAATGCGTCTCTCAGACTCGTCAGCAGGTGGCGCTGTGGGCGGACTGACAGCTCTACCTTCAGCTCAGGCATAGTGATGATGAGCGTCAGAGGAACTCTGATGTCGGGGTTGTTGGTGTAATCCAGAGGAACTAAGTGTGGAGCCAGTTCACGATATCTGCCATGTAACCTGCAGAGGACGGAGAGATCATGTGACACAACATACAACTGTTACATGAGTCAGACTGTCAAAATAAAATGAGCTGAACTGACTGTGATCAGCTCCTGTTCTGTCACAATAAAAGCATCTGAACTGACTGTGATCAGCTCCTGTTCTGTCACAATAAAAGCATCTGAACTGACTGTGATCAGCTCCTGTTTTGTCCACCAGCCTCCATCAGCCTCCCTCCAGTAACAGATGTAGTCGTCTCTGTGGTGATGGTGTTTGTGAGATTTGTGAGATGAACATGTTGATAACTTACCGCAGGATTTCTTTCCGGGTGAAGAAGGTGCAGTCCTATAAACAAACATGTAAACAAACATGTAAACAAACAGATGGAGGTGATGGAGCCACAGTGAGTCACAGAGCAGCTGATCCTCAGGGAGGGTCTTCTTTCACATCATCAGTCAACATCAGGATGTCGAGAGACTGGAGCTCAGCCAATCAGACACTGTCTCTGCTAAAATGTTCTCATCTCTTGTGTTCTCTTCTAATCTGTGCTAATCTGCTCTGGTCTCGTCTGTTCTGTCCTAATCTATCATGTTCTAATCTAAACTGTTTTGTTCTAATCTGTTCTGTTGGAATATGTCCTGTTCTAATCTGGTCTCTAGTCTGTTAGGTTCTAATGTAATTTGTTCTGCTCTAATCCATTCTGTTCTCCTCTGTCCTATTCTAATCTGATTTGCTCTAATCTAATTTGTTATAATCTGTTTGGATCTCTAATCTATATCCTCTGACCAATCGTAGATTGTTATTTAGATGTTTCTCTGATTAGATGGATTTGATTGTGTTTTTGGGACTGACCCGTGTTCAAATTGTAATCTATGTTATCTGTGTAATCTATATAAAAACTGTTTAATCTGTGTAAACATGGTGTAATTTGTGTAAACACAGTGTAATATATCTAACTTTAACACGGTGTAATCTGTGTATTATATGTAAACACAGTGTAATCTGTGTATTATATGTAAACACAGTGTAATCTGTGTATTATATGTAAACACAGTGTAATCTGTGTAAACGCAGTGTAATCTATGTAATCTGTGTAAACTGTGTAATCTGTGTTTACATGGTGTAATTTATGTAATTTTATGTAATATATGTTAACACGGTGTAATCTGTCTAAACTGTGTAAACTCTGTGTTATCTGTGTAAACTGGGTGTAATCTAGGTAATATATATAAACACTGTGTAATCTGTGTTATCTGTGTAACCAAAGTGTAATCTATGTAATCTATGTAGTATATGTAAACACGGTGTGATCTGTGTGTGTAGTCTGTGTATTGTGTGTGAACACAGTGTAATATGTGTAAACTGGGTCTAATCTAATGCGGTCACCTGATAAGCCTCCAGCTGCTCGTCGGTGAAGGTTGTCTGTTTGTTTCCCATCGTGCTGGACTAATTGTCCCATCACACCGCTGCATCACACCGCTGCATCTCACTGGTCCCCCGCTGATCTCAGACCATCCATCAGCTGGTCCTCACACATCCGCTCCTGGTCTGGATCTAATCCTGCTGGTCTGGGTTTAATCCTCCTGGTCTGGGTTTAATCCTCCTGGTCTGGGTTTAATCCTCCTGGTCTGGGTTTAATCCTCCTGTTCCAGGTGTTATCCTGGTCCGGGTATGAACCTGGTCCTGGTCCGGATGTGATCCTGGTGCTGGTCCGGATGTGATTCTGGTCCTGGTCCGCGTCCGGTTGTGATCCTGGTCGTGGTCCGGGTATGATCCTGGTCCTGGTCGTCTCGGACTCTGAGCTGCAGAGGAGGAGATGCAGGGAGCAGCCTGATGCGTTCAGGTGCTCATCGTAAAACATAACTTTCTATTCAAATATCTGCTTCAAACGGAAGAAAGTGGAATTCCCACTGAAATCACCTCCGTGGGTCACATTTACTTCATCATACATACCAGACAATTATATATAAAACTGAATTTATCAATAGAGAGGGTCAAAAATCATGTTTTATGGCGTCACGAAAGATTCCTGAGTGCTCCTGAAGGCAGCACAGAGGATGTGCCCGTCATTTAATTTCTTTGATTTAAATTTATTTATTTCATCTTCCTAAAGTTAAAGTCTTTAATTGGCTGAAATTAAAATGATTCATATTTTTTATTTCATATCGTTTTATGTATTCATGTATCTTCTCAGTCTGAGCTGTGATGATTTAACATGAAGTGGTTCTGAAAACGGATCCGCTTCAAATCCCTGAATCCTCAGCTACACGACAAGATAATACATATACAATGATATACACCAATATATACAAATGTACAAAATATAAAAAACATTTCAAATAATTGCACAATCCTACAAAAATATTATTGTAAAAAGATAGAAGGTAATGACGTCAGCCTGCAGGTGAAGACGTCATCCACTTCCGCTGTGCACCAAAGATCGTCTATTGTATCACAGGTGAATCACACCAACGTCCTGCGAATCAAAATCAGTCATTTTAAAATTAATTCAGTGTTAAATTTCACATAAGAATGTAATATTTAGGATGAATAATATTAAATAAAGTTGACAGTGTATGAACATCAAAATGACACAAACTAAAATCTGAGCTCTGTCAATAATGATTTGTTTTTAATCCATTTAACCAGCGATGGAAAATAACAAGTTCTTCCTCACCTCTATTATATATGATCCCATCCTGCTCCATACACATATACACATAGATACACAAGTATTTATTTATATTTTCATATTTTACTTTTCAGAGGGAAAGATTGAACATTTTCCTGCACCACATTTATCTGAAAGCTTTATTTACTGGTTACTTCACAAATTCACATTTTCACAAACAAAACAAAATATAAATTGTTGATAACAAAATAAACAATACATGTTTTGTGTTTATTTCTCAGTTTCTCCTTTAAATTGTCAGAATGATTTCCACTTGCCGAGATCATCTGATGTCATCTGATCCCACACGCTTCCTGGTTGTGCTGGGAGGAGACTGTCAGAGTGGCAGCTCTGTGTCTGTCAGTGGATCTTTGTCCCAGTGAGCAGAATGGCCGGCAGCGCGTGGAGGTCAATGGTGAGAAACTGAGTGAAATGAACGAGTGCACGTGGTGAACGACAGTGAGACGCGTGTGGACGGACGCGTGAGTGGGAGCTGTGAGATGTTTCCACTGTGAACATGTGTTTTTATCTCAGACTCCTGAATTCACAGCTGTTAGCATTTAGCAGCTAAGCAGCTAGCAGCTTAGCTGTGTCCTTCAGTCGGTGCGGGTCGAACCTCCGAGGGACTTTCCTCCTTCTCGCCGGGACTCTCTCCACTTTATCCGCATGTCGGTGTTTGGTCGTCCCGGAGCCTCCCGCTGTCACCGGGGAGCCTGTCTCCGGTGAACCGGGAGCCTGTCTCCGGTGAACCGGGAGGCTCCCGGTGCTGCTCAGGCTGCCATAACGGACTGAGACACCTGCACCAAACCGCGTTTAGAAAATAATGAATTTAAGACTATTCTGAATTTTAGACCAGATCCACAGCTCCGAGAAACAAAGTCCGAGCTTCACAGCTGAGCTCGGGTCCACGTGCTGTGTTCGGCGCACACACGATGTCTGTCACAGACTTGGTTATAATAGTAAACTGCTCATTGATGGAAACAGATTGTGTCGCATTCACTGATTCAGTGATCCCAACACACAGAACCACGAAGAGAGGTTTGCTTCATTAACTCCGTTAACAAACTGTTTCCACCAGTAAATAAAGTTAAGAACATTCAAATGAACGAGGTGTTAAAACCATTGACTGTTTTTAACAAGGTTAAAAGTGAGGGAGGGAGAGATCGAGTGTGTGTGTGTGTGTGTGTGAGTGAGAGAGATTATTGGGCCTGTGTGTGTGTTGAAGTGACCTTCGTGTTGTGTCCTCTAGCTGTCCCAGGTGGTGGGGGGTGCGGTGAGGAGACCCGCTCTGTCCTCAGCTTCCTTTTCCAGAGGGGTGAGTATTTCAGGGTCAGCCCTATACAGACACACACACACACACACACACACATGCTGAGTGAAGTCCCTGTGAAACCCGACTACACTGAACTCCTCATCTGTGTGTGTGGGTGTGTGTTTTGCAATGTCGTTACTTGAGTACTCAGCCTAACGTCCATCTTTATTTACAATCCATGGTTTTAGTTCAAACTGTTCATTCGTACGTCAGGATGAGCAGCTGACCAAAGATCTGTCTCTGTCCGTCCCTCTGTCTCTCTCTCTCTCCCTGCTCAGATGCAGACGGTCACTCTGATTCCGGGTGACGGGATTGGACCAGAGATCTCCGTGGCTGTGATGAAGATCTTTGAGGCAGCTAAAGTGAGTGAATCGGAGTGCGATGGACGAGAGACGTTTCTCTTCTTTTGTCCCGATGTGCGAGAATCAGCTGATGTGTGTTTTTGTTCAGGCTCCGATCAGTTGGGAGGAGCGCAACGTGACGGCAATTAAAGGACCGGGCGGGAGGTGGATGATTCCTCCTGATGCTAAAGAGTCGATGGACAAGAGCAAGATCGGACTAAAGGGTCAGTGGACGCCGCGTGTTTGACCTTCAGGGCTTTTGTTTTTAGTTCAATCCTCATCAGTTGAAACTGTTTGTCCTGCAGGACCCCTGAAGACGCCCATCGCTGCAGGTCACCCCTCCATGAACCTGCTGCTCAGGAAGACCTTTGACCTCTACGCCAACGTGCGCCCCTGCGTCTCCATCGAGGGCTACAAGACTCCGTACACCGATGTCAACCTGGTCACCATCAGAGAAAACACTGAGGGCGAGTACAGCGGCATTGAACACGTGGTGAGTGGCCCAGACGTCATGTGACAAGAGGTCAGAGTTAAACAGATGTTAAAGGGTCAGTTCACCCAAATTAAACATCATGTTGTTATTTACAGTTCAAACTGTTCAAGAGGAAACTGTCAATAAAGGTTCTCAGAAAATCGTGTGAATATCGGGTGATATGATCAGGATCATATCAGTGGAAGTTTTTTGGCCGATTGATAAATCAGTCGGGCTCTAAAGCAGATCCTGGATCCAAACCCTGCGTCCTCGTGGATAAATGACGCTGTGATCAGGTGTCAGTCTGTAGTGATGACGGTGTGCCTGCCCTCCTCACCTGTGTCCCTGTAGGTGACTCGCTGCTGCAGATGGCGCTCTGCTCATGTTCGTCCTCAGGGTAAGAAGGAGGAAGCAGCTCAGCTATATACGCTTCCTGAACCTCACCTGTTGACCCCGCCCACTCCTGATGTGCATCAGTTCTCACTGTCAGCTCACATCTGGATTTAATCCACTTTAGAGACTAGACTGTCAGTGGAGCTTAACATAAAGACTGGAAGCAGGGGAAACTCTTAGCCTAGCTTAGCACAAAGGCTGGAAACAGGTAGAAACTGTTAGCTTAGCTTAAGCGAGCTAACTGGGTGCAGATCAGCTGACAGTCGACTCGTTCCTCACATTGATCCGTGATGAACCTCGTTTTCCTTCTGTTTGGTTTTTGTAATTTCCCCCTCTTCCCTCATCACTTCTGTCACATCACCCACCTTCATCGAAATGTTCTGCTCGCTCTGTGGCCACTTTCCTCTGACATCACGTTTGGAGGGGGGGGGGGGGCTGTCATCTTCTACGTTGAACTGCACGTTCCACAGGAACACCGCCTCTAAGCGTGATGTCAGAGGAAAATGTATTTATGTAATGTCCTATTAAAATCCAGTGTTCATCTCTATAACTTATTTAAATCTACAGTCAAATGTATTTAACCATTTAAAACACAAACTTATTATTCAGCTGTGAATCCAAAGGTTCAAGCTGCTTAAATCATTTAATGGACATTAATACGAGGAAATTAGTTTCCTTTCAATCAGCTGTAAGAGTTCTGAAGACCTGTGGTTCAGTGAAGTGTCCACACAGTGAGCGTCACGTCCACATCGCTCTGAAAACGCTGTGGACGTGTTGGAAGCGGGACGTCTGGTGCGTGTTGATCTGAGCACGTCCTGTCTCTTTGCTGTTGCAGATCGTGGACGGCGTGGTTCAGAGCATCAAACTGATCACCGAGAACGCCAGCAGACGCATCGCTGAGTACGCCTTCGAATACGCCAGGAACAACCAGAGGAGCAGCGTGACGGCCGTCCACAAGGCCAACATCATGTGAGTCCCTCTGAGTCAGATCCAGCAGCCAATCACACGCGTTCCAGCAGAATGAGATGATGGTGGAAATGACTGACATATAGTGTATTAATTATATTCTAGGGGTCAAAGGACACAGGGAAGGGGACAGTAGACACAGGACAGGAGGCGGGACAGGGGACAGAGGACGGGAGACTTGGGACAAGACAAAAGACGTAGGCGTCAGAAGACGCAGGACACAGATCAGGACAGAAGACAGTCAGTAATGATCCTAACTGCTGAGAATTAAGACTCAGACAGTTTGTGTCCATAAAGCTGCTTTCAGACCAGCACTGGACTCCGCAGTGATCTGATCACGTCTGAAAACGTCTTCAGAGACAAACAGCAGCTGATCCTCTTAGACCTTTTAAATCCAACATGTGTCAGTGATTAGATTCAGACGTGCAAAAGAACAGAGACGACATCATGTGCCTGTGCTGCGTTCACTGTCCTCACTGAGGCAGGTTCAGTGCACGGGAGGCTGAAGACAGCTTCAGTTCTGAGTCTCATCGTGTCTCTCTCTCTCTCTCTCTCTCTCTCTCTCTCTCTCTCTCTCTCTCTCTCTGTCTCTGTCTCTGTGTCTCTCGCTCTCAGGCGGATGTCAGATGGTCTGTTTCTCAGGAAGTGTCGTGAGGTTGCAGAGACGTTCAAAGACATCAAGTTCACTGAGATGTACCTGGACACAGTTTGTCTCAATGTAAGTTCACATGCTTGGTAGACGTGGGGAAATCAATTATTTCTTGTGTTCTGTCTCTGCACCGATGCAGAGACAGAACACAATCGATTCATGTTTTCCTCTACGTTCATTGTTTTAGTGATGGACCTGAACAGAACTGACTTTTGTGTTTGTTGATTCAGAGTTTATGAGAAATGTATTCAAACACGGGCTCACGTAGGTCATCTGCTACACACAACACGAGACGCGTGCAGCCAGGATCCATGATCCAACACCATCTATTAATAACTGAGTACATTTGATTAACAGTGAGCGACACACACACACACACACACACACACACACACACACACACACACACACACACACAGACACAGAAGAGAAGTTCTTCCTGCAGATTATCACACAACACAGTTTTTTAGAACTTCCTTGTTGCAGAAAAAAGCGACGCCCTGTTTATCCAGGAACATAAATATGAATTCAGCAGGTTTTTATAAAGATCAGCTCAAAGTGTGAGTGACTAGAAAACAGAAGAGGAGCAGAATCTGTTGTTGACCAGCAGAGTAAACGTACATCCTCTGTGATGAAATTTAAATGGTTCAGGATCAGTGTCCATTGTCTCTGAGTTGATGTCCTGACGTCCTCGTCTTTCTGCGTCTTTCAGATGGTTCAGGATCCGACCCAGTTTGACGTCCTGGTGATGCCGAACCTGTACGGAGACATTCTGAGGTGAGTCTTTACTGGTTGGATGAGACTGAGAAGTGTCAGAGGATGTGAGTGGAGGACGTTAACGTGGAGGAGATGTCTGTGTTTCAGTGACCTGTGTGCCGGTCTGATCGGAGGACTCGGGGTCACGCCCAGCGGGAACATTGGCGCTAACGGAGTCGCCATATTTGAATCGGTGTGTTTCTCTTTGATAAAGTTTAATGGAACAAACTCATGAGACTGGAGACGATTGATGATGTAACGGCTCAAACCCACAGAAATGATCTAATGTTTAAGAGCAGGAAACAACAGGTGAGACGGCCGGTGGTGCATTAGAGCCAAGATCTGTATCTGAGCGCGTTTGTGTTGGTCCTTCAGGTCCACGGCACCGCCCCTGACATCGCCGGTTTGGACATGGCGAACCCCACCGCCCTGCTGCTCAGCGCCGTCATGATGCTGCGTCACATGGGTCTCCACTCCTACGGCAACAAGATCCAGACGGCCTGCTTCGACACCATCAGAGACAAGAAGGTGAGAGTCTGTGGTTAACTGGATTTACTGCAGCTCACTTACCTGCTTACTCATCTCAGGAATCTCATTTGTTCCAAACAGAAAGTTGTGAATCTGAGAGAATCTGATGATTCGTTCTCTGTGAGCTCAGGTTGTGCTGAGTCAGATGAGTTGTCGTTAACCAATGATCATGCGATTGACGTGTAGATCACATGACACATGTTTCTGTTTCTACTGTGTGAGAATCATCAGGCCTGTCATCCATCCTGTAGTCAGTCTACCACAGTGTTGTTACTATGGAAACACTCACGATGATGACGACCTGACTGATGAAGGCTCTCTGTTTCTCAGGTTCTCACTAAAGACCTCGGAGGAAACTCAAAGTGTTCCGAGTTTACGTCAGAGATCTGTCGACGCGTTCAGGATCTGGAGTAAGGCTGCTGTCGGAGCCCGAGTCTCCACCCACCAGAACCAGCTCCATCACAGGCCCCGCCCCTTGTTCCCCCTGCTCCCCCTGCGGGCGATTGGCGGTTTCACCTGTTTGTACCTGTGATGATAATGTGGAGGGGGCGGGGCTTCTGCAGGAAGCTGTGTGAGTCACATGATGATACATTCTCAGAAACACGCACAAGTTTGACTTGACCAACTCTGAAATAAGTAATTCCTGTAATAATCATGAATAATAATATTGATATCTTTAGTCTGCCTCTGTCGTCCTGACACTCTGGATATTTACTATTTTTTTAACGCTGCTGCAGTTTGACTTATTTATTGTTTCTACTTCCTGTTACCGTGGAGCTGCTCTGTTCAGGTTCACTCAGAAATATGAGCTTTATATATAAAAGATGTTTCATATCAACAAACATGAAGCGTCGCTGCTTTAACGTCTTCACTCTTCAATAAAAAGGGCTTTTCAAACATTGAAGCTGATGAAGGGGATGTTTGTCATCTTGTTGGGGGGGCGGGGTCTGAATGTACATTATAATTAGGGCCCGAGCACCGACCGTGCGAAGGCCCTATTGCTCTTCGTTTGAAAATTCTGTCACATGATCAGAGTCCCGACCTGAACAGATCTGTCAGTCTGTATGTAGGGATAGTGATAGCGTCACCTACTGGCAACAGGAAGTAAGCCTCTTACAACTTTAATTTGATTTACATTAAATTTTCACCGTGTGGTCTGCACTTGATGGCGTGGAACGTTATGCGTGATTAGTGGGCGTGGTTCGGTGTTGCATGATGGACATAGGAAGGGAAGCATTTATCCTTAAACGCACACAATACAAAGTAGTATCGCCGAGTGCCCAGCAAATTTATTGAATGCCCAAAGAGACACCATTTAATGGTTTCACGCATAAGGTATAATAATCCCAACATTGTAAAGTGGTTTGCTCTATTTTCTCGAGGAATAGAAGCCTGAACACTGTAAGTGATTAACCCAGAAAATATTAGTTGCAAATGACTCCTTTGAAGGTGCATTAGGCCGATCTATTAGCCATGTCTGCAGTGACGACTTCTTCCTTACATGTATGATTATATATATATGTTAAAAGCTATTACACAGCCAAAATCAGAGGTGTGTCATTCATCTTAATTGGCATTGATCTTGCCTTTGATCATAATTTTTCTAGTGAATGGCATGCACTGCCGAACTTCAAATTAAAAAGTTTGCAGCTTATTACTGTAAGAACAGTACAAGTCATTAAATCACTAATCAATCACTATATGACATAGTCCATTTAATGATCATGTTAAGAATAATATAAATCACCAGAAGAAAAACAGCTGGGACCGAGCAATCTTCCCCTGGTGGCGGAGAGACAACCTGCTACTGTAAGAGAAAAGGCATCACGCCATTGGTACAGTCTGACAGCCGCTTGAGGCACGTGACGACTATTAGTCTTTTGAGGAGTAGTAAGGCACAGTTGTAAACGTGTAGAGCAACAAAGTCAGAGTTTGTAGAAAAATGTGAAAAAAACATCACATTAAAACACGCCAGAAAAAGTCTAACGATCTAAAAAAGAGGTTGTGCAATTGAAAAGGGAAGTAGAGCTTTTGAGGGAAAGAAATAACGAGTTAATAGAGGAGGTCCACGTACTCAGAGAAAGCAAAGAAGAGATAAAGGAAAAGATTCGTGTCATTTTCATGAAATGAACTTGTGTCTGATTTCGCTTACGAGGGCCCGAGCACCGACAGTTCGAAGGCCCTGTGAATGTTCGTTTGTGAAAAGGACGTTTTTTTTTAACTCCACTGTGCTTTGTCAGGGCAGCACCAAAATGTTCCCCTATGATATGATGTGACCTTTGACCTTTAACCTTTACTCAGGTTCTTCAGTGTCTGGTTCTTCTATGATTCTCTGTGTTTGGATTCATCGGAGTTTCATGTGATTTATCAACGTTTAAAAGACGTTAAGTTTTTCCATTAGATTCGGGTTTATAACACGCACACACACACACACGCTCACTCACAGGCACACGCGCACACCGAGAATCAACGTCACAGCACCACGCCCCCTGCCCGCGCCAAGCTGCGAGATGACAGACCGGAAACGGTGGACTCACATACGAAATAAAAGCCCGTGATTCAGTCACACTGGATTTTCTCATCAGTGGCTCAATACAGGAAGTTACCGACACAAAATAACATCCACAGCATAATAAAATAAATGTGATATAATATATTTACGTATTTTATGATAAAGTTAATGTTAAACATTAATATATTTTGAAATTACATCAGATGAAATTATTGATGAATCAAACATATGATTTATATGATATAATTACAAAGTGTAGCAGTTGATCGTCACATGTGATACATGTAATGTTAATATGAAGTGATGATGAAGATTAAATGAGTTAATATAACAGATACAGAGTACATAGCTTTATTTTGAAAGTCGCGTTCCGGATGTGTAGTGGGTGTATTCCAGTCAGCTTGAAGCGGAACCGTTTCCTGCTCCTGGGTCCGTGTCAGTGGAGACCAGCCCGGAACCAGAGACCAGCCCGGAACCAGAGTCCAGCCGAGCCGGGGGTCGAGCAGAGGCCCGGACACAGTGAGGAGGCTCCGTTACCGGAAACACCGGGACAACTCGGGAGGATGGCGAAGACGTACGACTATCTGTTCAAACTGCTGCTGATCGGGGACAGCGGCGTCGGTAAAACCTGCCTCCTGTTCCGGTTCAGCGAGGACGCGTTTAACACCACGTTCATCTCCACTATCGGTGAGTGAGAGAGAGTGTGTGTGTGTCTGTGTCTGTGTGAGTGTCTGTGTGGTGTCTGTTTGTGTCTGTGTGTGTGTGTGTCTCTCTGTGTGTGTGTGTGTGTGTGTGTGTGGTTGTGTGTGTGTGTGTGTCTGTGTGTGTGTGTGTGTGTGTGAGTGTCTGTGTGTGTGTGTGAGTGTGTGTCTGTCTCTGTCTCTGTGTGAGTGTGGCTGTGTGTGTGTCTGTGTCACACTGATCACTGTGACACCAACATCTGTCCTGACTCTGATCAGCTGATCGATGAACAGTCACTCACTGTAAATAAAGATGGAGTCAGCTCCCACAGGTGAAGCCAAAACATCTGGATCGCCCCCCCCTGGTGTCTGGCTGCAGGCCCCGCCTCCTCCATGTTAGCAGATGGGACATGGACCAAACTAACAAAATCAAAGTAGAGTAAAGTAAATGTTTGTCAAAGATGGTTTCTGTCAGTTCAGGTAGTTTTTTATCTCACTAATTTTGTTCAAGTGTCAATCATGCTGAGACGTCATGATTGACAGCTGAGACTGGCTCCTGATTGGTTGAGAGCGTGTATGGGCGGGATCCTGTTACACTCCACAATCACTACTGTACTCTGACCCCAATGTTCTTTATATACAGTCACTGATGGACTTCATGTCCTCTTCGGGGTTAAATGTTCTTAATATGTTAAAAGCTGTCACAGGTCCTCAGACTGATCAACGTACAGGTACACACACACACAGAGACACACACAGAGACACACACACAGTGCTTCCTGTGTGTAGCTCCTCTGTCTCTCTGGTGGAAACAGGAAGTGAGATCGTCTTCGTCTCTCAACACTGTCACTGTGCCGCCCTGTGTGTGTGAGGGGCTGAGTTCCTATCTCAGTGAGGACCGTTTCTGTGAGGAGTGAAGGTTCAGACCTGGTTCAGGTTCAGACCTGTTCAGGTTCAGGTTCAGTTTAGTGGTCGGCCATGTTGGTCCGTCAGGATCCTGACTCCACAGCTGCAGGGTCACCTGTCACACCTGTGTCGGAGTGGGCGGAGTCTTCTGCTCTGTCAGACCTGCAGTTATTCGTCCGCCTGCTTCACCACAGTGACATCACAGTGACATCACAGCGACATCATGTCACATGTCTCCCAGTTCAGCTGCTGGTCTGTATGAAAGTTAAATGAGCTCCCACTTCCTCTGCTGCTGTGGACAGAGGACGCTCTGTCAGCAGGAGGCGGGGTCAGCTGACCTGTGTGTGTGTGTGTGTGTGTGTGTGTGTGTGTGTGTGTGTGTGTGTGTGTGTGTGTGTGTGTGTGTGTGTGTGTGTGTGTGTGTGTGTGTGTGTGTGTGTGTGTTTTCCAGTTTCACTGATGCAGTTGATTTTAGCATATTAGCATTTAGCCTAAACTGATGCTGCTTTATCCACAACTCAGATATCCCGACTTGAAACTTCCGAGTTCCGACTTCCAAGCGTTCCAATGCACGGTGATGACGTCAAACGCGAACAAACATGTCTGACCGTGAGAAGCTGATGTTTATTTGCCTCGTGACCAGAGCCGCCTCCGTTCATACAGAAACAAAGAGGAGGGAAACGACTCATGAGGCAACAGACGCTATTATACATTTGATTTTACTTTTATAGTCCGACAGAGGGTCAACGAGCCTCAGCTACAGCATCCACGTCTCCATGAGCGCCGCCATTGTTGTGCGATGTCAGACAACTGCTTCTCCGTGAAGTCGGGGTAGATGAATTGTCCCTGAGTTCCCAAAACACACATGCTAGCATCCAAAGCTTAAGTGTTAATTTACCTTAAGCACATTTTCACCTCTTCACCTGTATAACACAACAGATTGAAAATTGTTTGTAATAAAACTCGTGAAGTGAACGCAGCAGTGAAGTGGTGACTTCCTGTGGAGCTGTGAGGTCATTTCCTCTGTGGCGGCTTGATTCCTCCTGTGGGTGGAGACATGGGCGCCGTGACCTGGGAGCTGCTGTCAGCCGCCGCCCTCTCAGACAGGAAACCTGAGCTGCTTCACCATGACATCACGTTTCCTGTCAGGAAGTCTCTCCTCAGCGCTGAAGCTGTCAGAGCGATGACGTCTCAGGGACGTATCGACTGTCGGGACTTCAACTCGCTGCCGCCGCCGCCGCCGCCGCCGCCGCGTAGATCCTGAACTGTTACTGATACATCTGCAGTAATCTGATACATCATCTGTGCCTCTACTCAGAACACTGATGATTAACAGAGACAGTAACTGATTAATTAATTGAAAGTAAAAATGATCATTAGTTATAATAAAGAATAAATAAAATCTGCTTTTCTTCAATCAATTTAAAGCTCGATAATTAAATAATAATAAACAGTTGTGACGTCACTTTGTCTCATATTGAACAGAAGAAATGAAACATTACAACAACTGAGACGTGAACAAGAGGAACTCAGAGACGTTAGAATCATGATGATGTTGGACCTGATGAGGTCGTCTGACGGAGGAGTGAAGGAGGAGTGAAGGAGGAGTGAAGGAGGTGTGAGGGAGGAGTGAGGGAGGAGTGAGGGAGCAGTGAGGGAGCAGTGAGGGAGGAGTGAAGGAGGTGTGAGGGAGCAGAGGAGGGAGGAGTGAAGGAGGAGTGAGGGAGGAGTGAAGGAGGTGTGAGGGAGGAGTGAGGGAGGTGTGAGGGAGCAGTGAGGGAGGAGTGAGGGAGCAGTGAGGGAGCAGTGAGGGAGCAGTGAGGGAGCAGTGAGGGAGGAGTGAGGGAGGAGTGAGGGAGGAGTGAGGGAGCAGTGAGGGAGGAGTGAAGGAGGTGTGAGGGAGCAGTGAGGGAGGAGTGAAGGAGCAGTGAGGGAGCAGTGAAGGAGCAGTGAGGGAGCAGTGAGGGAGGTGTGAGGGAGGAAACTGAGCTTTTCTCTTCGCAGCAGGAAGTCATTTGTTAAAAATATTTTGACTTCCTGTTTCTCCTGCAGAGACACGCCCACTCAGCTGACAGATGTAACTTGCAGAGCTACAAAACAAACGCACCTCAGTCCTCCAGCAGGGCGGAGTTTTGACTTCCTGCTGAAGTCTCATCTGCAGACTGACTCTGTACACAGGGGGCGCTACTGAGCTGAAACTGTTGGTTGATTGATCATCATGTGACCTGACACTCGTTTCTGTCTCTTTCAGGAATTGATTTTAAAATCAGGACGATAGATTTTGACGGAAAGAAAATCAAACTTCAGATATGGTGAGTGTGGAACACACACACACACACACACACACACACACACACAACCTAAACCTAAACCTAATTCTGACCCTAATACCAAAATGTCCTCACAACGATGGTTTTGACAACTATAGAAACACAAGCGCACACACTCTCCGATGATGATGCTGATTGGTTGAACTGACCACAGTCTACTTCCTGTTTCCTCAGGGACACGGCGGGTCAGGAGAGGTTCAGGACCATCACAACAGCCTATTACAGAGGAGCCATGGTAAGACACGCCCCTTCCTCAGCACCTCATATATACACATTCTACTGAGATATATATATACTGTGTGTGTATATATATATATATATATATATATAACTGAGACGTTATGTTTGAAGGTTTTACTTCTCCACCAGAACCAGATGTCTCAGAGATGATGAGTCTGATGAGTATGAATCTGATGAGTCTGATGAGTCTGATGAACCAGAATCTGATGAGTTTGATGAGTCTGATGAGTTTGAATCTGAGTCTGATTAGTCTGATGAATCTGATGAGTCTGATGAATCTGATGAGTCTGATGAATCTGATGAGTCTGAATCTGATGAGTCTGATGAGTTTAAATCGATGAGTCTGATGAGTCTGAATCTGATGAGTCTGATGAATCTGATGAGTCTGATGAATCTGATGAGTTTAAATCGATGAGTCTGATGAGTCTGAATCTGATGAGTCTGATGAGTCTGATGAACCTGAATCTGATGAGTTTGAATCTGATGAGTCTGATGAACCTGAATCTGATGAGTTTGATGAATCTGATGAGTTTAAATCGATGAGTCTGATGAGTCTGAATCTGATGAGTCTGATGAGTCTGATGAACCTGAATCTGATGAGTTTGAATCTGATGAGTCTGATGAGTCTGATGAACCTGAATCTGATGAGTTGATGAGTCTGATGAGTTTGAATCTGAGTCTGATTAGTCTGATGAATCTGACGAATCTGATGAGTCTGATGAATCTGATGAGTTTAAATCGATGAGTCTGATGAGTCTGAATCTGATGAGTCTGATGAGTCTGATGAATCTGATGAGTTTAAATCGATGAGTCTGATGAACCTGAATCTGATGAGTTTGATGAGTCTGATGAGTTTGAATCTGATGAGTCTGATGAGTCTGATGAACCTGAATCTGATGAGTTTGATGAGTCTGATGAGTTTGAATCTGAGTCTGATTAGTCTGATGAGTCTGATGAATCTGATGAATCTGAAGAGTCTGAATCTGATGAGTTTAAATCGATGAGTCTGAATCTGATGAGTCTGATGAGTCTGATGAGTTTGAGTCTGATGAGTCTGATGAACCTGAATCTGATGAGTTTGATGAGTCTGATGAGTTTGAATCTGAGTCTGATTAGTCTGATTAGTCTGATGAGTCTGAGTCTGATGAGTCTGAATCTGATGACTTTGAATCTGATGAATCTGATGAATCTGATGAGTCTGAATCTGATGAGTCTGATGAACCTGAATCTGATGAGTTTGATGAGTCTGATGAGTTTGAGTCTGATGAGTCTGATGAACCTGAATCTGATGAGTTTGATGAGTCTGATGAGTTTGAATCTGAGTCTGATGAGTCTGAATCTGATGAGTCTGATGAATCTGAATCTGATGAGTTTGATGAGTTTGAGTCTGATGAGTCTGATGAGTTTGAATCTGAGTCTGATGACTCTGATGAGTCTGAATCTGATGAGTCTGATGAGTTTGATGACTTTAACCACAGTTTAAGTCACATCTGAACAATCTGTGATGATCTTCAGACAAACTGAAGCTGATTGGTTCAGTTTCTATAAACATGAGACAAACACTTCCTGTTCTGATGTCACTTCCTGTGCTGATGTCACTTCCTGTCCGCTGTGTTTCAGGGCATCATGCTGGTGTATGACATCACCAACGAGAAATCCTTCGACAACATCAGGAACTGGATCCGGAACATTGAGGAGGTGAGGGGGGGCGGGGTCAGTTCAGTGAGCCAATGGGAAGAGTCCGTTTTAAAACGTGAGGAGGAAGTGACATCATTTCATCGCTTGGGATCATTTATATATTTTTAACGTAGTTTTTCTGGAGGTCGACGCCACCGAGTCTCATAGGAAACATGATATATTTCATATATGTATAATATTACATTTATTATATGTAACTTAATGTTATATTTATTATATTTAATGTCATATATTTATCATATTTACATTTCATCCGTTTAAAAAGTTTAGACAGTTAATCTCAGGGTCTGTGGTTTGAGTCCAGCTCCTCCTGCTGCTGTGCCCTTGAGCAAACCCCCGAGCTTCACGTGTCTCTCTGCTCCTCTGTGTTTACTCTGCAGCACGCGTCCTCCGACGTGGAGCGAATGGTTCTGGGAAACAAATGTGACATGAACGACAAGAGACAAGTGTCCAAAGAACGAGGAGAGAAGGTGGATTTAAACTGACGTTAAGAGAAATAACAGAAACTGGCTGATTCATCGTCAACAAGTTAAACGTTTTAATAAGAAAATATCAAAACGTGACTTTTTCTCTTGTTCAGTTGGCGATAGATTACGGAATCAAGTTTTTAGAAACCAGCGCAAAGTCCAGCATCAACGTGGAGGAGGTGAGTTCTGATCTTCATTCATCAGTCACACATTTAATATACGATTTACTATATGTCCACACACACACACACACACACACACAGCAGATTCACATCCGTTCACACAACTGCATCAAACTGATGTTTTTATGTCTTCAGGGCTTTTTCACACTCGCCAGAGACATCATGATGAGACTGAACAGAAAGATGGTGAGTCCATTAAAGAACAATGTCTTCATCGTCATCTTCATCTTCATCGTCATCTTCAGACAGGAAGTCACATGTTTCTGTTCACCTGAGGATTTAATTCTGGACATGACAAACAATAATTTGACCTTTGTCCCGTTTACCTGACAAACTGATGTGACTATGAAACTTTCATGACGTCACATTTTATGACAGTTTTATGATTTATGGTATTTTTGTGATATATGAAGTGATGAAGAATAATGAGTCTAAACAAACTGCTCACACTCCTTCTTCTTCCTATAGAACGACAATAACCCACCAGGTGGCGCTGGTCCAGTGAAGATCACAGAGTCTCGCTCGAAAAAGAGTTTCTTCAGGTGTTCACTGCTGTAGATGGAGCCTTCGTCCTCCTCCTCCTCCTCCTCCTCCTCCTCCCTCCTCCTCCTCTTCCTCCTCCTCCTCCTCCTCCTCCTCCTCCTCCTCCTCCTCCCCTGCAGCAGGAGGAACATCAGAACTGTGGAAACATGAGGAACTAAACAGGCTCCTCCTCCTCGTCGCTCTCTCTCTGAAGAAGAGTTTGTAAAGAAAGAGAACGCAAGTGACGATGAGGAGGAGGATGAAGATGCAGAGCTTTGTTTGAAGTTTTCATGTTTTAATATTATTTTCTTTCATAGTTTAAAAGTTTCAGCACTGAATTTATTTTTCAAAGATCGAAGCCTTAAAGGATCAGAAAATCATTTTATAGATTTTATTCATATATAAACTTAGAATTATATTTATAATTTTGATTAAATTATGAAAAAGTATGATCATTTATTTTTAAAGTCTTTGGGTTGAAGTTCCATCAGTTTTTATGTTTCACTGTTGAAACGAGTTCACGGCAGGAAAAATAAAATTTAGAAATTTAGAAGTCGATCATTTAAAATGACTTTTGGAAAATAGAGAATCTAAACTAAAAATTTACAAAGGTTAAAAGTTCTGATTCTTTAATCAGTTAATTTTTGAATTGAGTCAAACATATTTATTTATAATTTCAAATTTGAAACACTTACATTTTATTTCCATTTATTTATTATCGATCATATTTCATCTCGGATTCAATTTTTCATCCATTTTACTTCAGTTAAATAATCCTGGTCATTAACGATTTCTTTAATATGTCTTAACTGAATTATTTCAATGACAAAACTAAATTTATAAAATAAGAGTTATGCTAATATACATATTAATAGTTAGATATTTTTTATTCATATATAATGAACAGACTGAAGAGAAAACAGTGAAGAATTAATAATGAAAAGAAACGAGGACTGACAGTACTGAAGAAGATGAAGGAATCAAATGTCAAACAGAAAAGTTAAAACTGCGTCGTCATGATAACGTTATTAATTAATCATATATTCGTCTCCGCCATTTAACCCTTGATGGCCGGGATGAAGGTTGAGCTGGAGCCAATCACAGCTGTTATTGGGCGAGAGGCGGGGTTTGACCTGGTCTCCAGCGAATCACAGGACAAACATACAGAAACAAAGTTATTGATTAACTGATTATAATAAAACATTGGAATGATTAATCTTCATCTTCATCATCAACCTGTTTTATTTTACTGTCGTCATGTGACTGAAGGAATTTAAATCATAAGGTGTTGAACTGTGTGACGTGTTTACAGACTCACTGCAGCAGTATTATTATTATTCATCAACTATCAACCAGTTCTATTATTAATCAGTTATTATATTATCAATCATCTTATTGTCTTTATTAACTCGCGTCCTGCTGCTCTTTGTATTTTTTAATGATGTTTCTATCAAACTCATTTTCATTCAAGGTCACATCAATCAAGCTGATCAATATTATTAAAAAATCTATCAACCTGATTAATATTATTTTAAAAAACACTTAATATTTATGTCTTTCATTAAAAATTCACCAGTATTTTGTTTTTCTAATACATTAGTCTAATCTTCACCTCCTGACTTCAATAACCATCGTTTATGTCGTTCATGTTTTTATAAGAAACAAAACAAAGTATATTTTATTTTTTTAACTTTTATTTTGTTCTTCAGTGTTTTTTCTGTGAAATGAGAGAAAGTTCAAAATGAAGACTTTTATCATAAAGTCTAGAAACTGTTTGATCAGCTGATCGATAAGAATCTGCTTCATTTCAGCTTTTTCTCTTTTTACTGATTATTTTCTGTTTCATTATAAAACTTTGTTTTTTAATTTGTTTAAATGTTTTTATTTTCACTTGGTAACTATTCTATGCAAAAATGTCTTATAATGATAAAAAGTGTCGATGTTTATATTATTGAAGAAAATTGTCACTTTTATTTTCACATTAAAATCTGAGTCTGATAAAGTCTGAGATTTTTACACAGAAAACTTTTACTTCAAATAATTTTTTGCTTCAGTTTCATTCAAATCTAAAAATTGAGAATCAACAGAAAATCTGAAAATGGAAAATGTATTGATCCGTGCAGATTCTTTCCTGAGACATAAATTCATCCAGGAGCTGAATGTTTACACGTTAGAATGTTTTCTTTTTATTGATCCTGATTTTTTTGTGTAAAAATCTGTAGATTTACGTGTTTTTCTTGGAGTGAAAAGTTTTCCGGAAGCTTTAATTGTGAAAAGAAATCACTGTGGACGTTTGCGCTCATCATCGCTGTGGTGACCTTTGACCTCCACTTCCTGTTTGTGATGTCACTGCAACTGATTGTACAAAAAATGAAATAAAAGACTTTTTCTATCAACTTCACAATCTGTCAATTAATCTCTGACCTTCCTGCTCGCACCTGTTTCCACTGTGACCCACTAGGTGGCGCTCCACAGCCACTCAATCATCCGGTTTTTCTCCACAGTCACAATCAAATAATAATAAACTTGACTATTAAAGCATCTTTCAAACACGGTGACAAGCTGCTTTACAAGTTCAAAAAGAAAAACTGAGGCTAATAACAAAACTTGACTTTCTCTGATCTTCACTTTGAATCAGAGGAAGGTGTCCTGTGGCTCCGCCTCCTCGCTCCTGTCTGGACCAATCAGGAGAAGGAAAGCGACCTTCAGTGAATAATAATAATAATCCTGCACTAGATGCACAGTCTAACTTTCACCAGCAGGTGGAGCTGTTGTATCAGTCTCTCTCGCGTCAGATCCTAGTGACGTCACTCAGCGCTCACAGGAAGTGGGTGTTTCTGCTGCTCCGGGATGGGCGGGGCCACATCCCACAGAACCAGAACCTTCAGCTGTTTGCTTCGTTAACGGATCTGATTATTGATCATGTGACATCAAACTGAAGCTATAAATAAGTATAAGAATATTTAAAACCTTTTTATCACTTGAAATAAAATTTAGGACCAAACTCCCTTTTCTTCTTCTACGTTTTCATGATGAAATTAAATCACATCCAGTGAATTTAAGACATTTTAATACTTTTTAAGGAGCCACAGCCCCCACAGCCCCCCCCCCGTGAGTCGGTCACTGAACACACACACATGACGAACGTGAGATGACAACAACGTGTCATCGGTTTATTCAAGTAAGAAAAGTGACAGCAGATGCTCAGCTGTGGTTTATTTACACACATGTACAGAGTCCAGCTGATCCTGGATCAGTTCACACACACACACACAAACACACACACGCACACACACACACACGCACACACACCCTCACTCAGGCCCTGGATCAGCTCACAAACTGAAAATCTTACGTCGTATTTACAGAACAAACGACCGAAGCTTCAAACATAAATAAAACATTCAAACTTTTTCAGTGACGGTCAAACTGCAGCAGGAAGAACACAAACCTGCAGGAGACACACAAACACAAACACACACACACACACACACACACACACAGATTAATCACACGATCAATTCATAAACTTTATATTGTGATTCATTTCTGTTCCATGTGGCTGTTATGAATAAAGTTGGGTTTATGTCAGTAGACTGGTCTCAGGTTTAACTCCAGATTGAAGTGATGAACAGTGATGATGTCAGACAGGAAGTACACAGACTTACAGGTGAGTGCTGCGGCTGAGCGGCATCACACGGTGGTGGAGGGGCCCATCACAGCGGCAGTTTTCTGAATACGAACATAAACAGTTAACGTCTGAACCCAGAGTTTCCATCACGTCATAGTGTGTGTGTGTGTGTGTGTGTGTGCACTCACTGATGAAATGTACTGGCTGCTCAGGTGCTGCTTGTTGGAGGAAGAGGAGGGCTGGCCAGGGAGGCTCAGCTCCTCGGGCAGCGCCTCCTGGAGGTGGGAGGAGACGCAGCCGCTGTCGGAGCCTGTGGATCCGGAGAGGCAGCGAGACGACGAGCCTGAACTCTCTGTGGCTGAGAGAGAGAGAGACACACAATCTGTGAGGAGTGATACCTCCTGTTAGAAACACTATCTCTGAACAACATGGCCGACACACTGTACGTACTCATGGAGGGCTGACTGCTCGTCTCGTGCTCCTGCTCGTCTTCCTCGATACAGGAAGTGATGAAGGAGCCGTCCGCAGCATGGGAGGGGGGCACGTTTTGGCTGAGGGGGCAGGAGGCGTGTAAAGGAAACGTGTGACATCGATAAAGTTTGAATTCAAACTAAACATCAGGTGTGTGTCGCACCTGAACATGTGCAGGTTGAGCGGCCCCAGCAGACTGGAGGACGAAGGCCCCGAGCTCGAGGGGTCGGAGGTCACCACTCCTCGCTTAAAAGGGTTAGAGTGGTCGAAGACGGAGACGGCGATGGACGCCCTCGTCCTGGCACCTGAACACACGTCAATATGTTTACTGATCAGTGATCAGCTTCTACTGATCATTACAATATTTAACAACTGTATCAACGACTGATGGATCCTCTCAAACTTAAAATAAAACTTGTTGCTCGGGATCTCCAGTGAATCAGACGTCACACGTTTGATTCCTCATATTTACGTCTGTCTGGTAAAACATGAAGCTTTATAGAAACTGTCGTGGACATTGAGTTGTGTGTGTGTGTGTGTGTGTGTGTGTGTGTGTGTGTGTGTGTGTGTGTGTGTGTGTGTGTGTGCGTGTCGTTACCTCGGCTCTTCATGATGTAGTGAACAGCTCGGTCACTGATGGCGGCGTCGCTCGGCTTTATGTCCAGAAACGGTTTGTTACCAACTCCCATCGACACCATCTCCTTCAGACGCATCTCTGCACACACACAGACACACACAGACACACACAGATCACCATCACAGTCCTCACATGATGACATCACAGAGCACGATGAACGCCCCTCTCTCTGTACCTTTGTTCTTGTTGGCCTGCGTCCACAGGATTCGGGCGATGTCCCCGGTCCAGGCGTGTTTGACGTCAGGCGTCGCAGCCTGAAGGATGAACTTCTGATTCTTGGACGTCCTCCTCCTGAACCAGATCTCAAACCGAAGCCCGCTGTCCCCCGTCGACTCGGTCAGACCCACGTCTGCGGTCTGAAGGACAAACAGGTGTTTTCAGCTCAGACTGTCATCAGAGACCACGTCGTAGCGACTCGCTCCGTGCTGGTTACCTTGAAGGAGTGTTTGTAGATGAACACGTCCAGACCTCCCTCCATCTTCTTGGGTTTACTGAAGAGAACCAACTCATCGAACAGGAAGATGTGGCGCTGACATTTCCTCCTGCCGCTCCAGATGGTGAACTCGTCCTGACGGATCAGCTGACCCTGCTCCTTCAGGTTCACCTGCAATGATGCTCAGTCAGAGTTTCAAAATAAAAGCAGCTGAAGTGACTGTGACCAGCTCCAGTTTGTGATTTACAGACGGTTTTCACTGGATCACTGCGACACTGAAGGAAACTTAAAACATCAAGATTCTACATGAAGTTCTGCAGAGTCTGATTTCTAATTATCATCATCTCTGATGTCATCATCAGGAAGTGATGTCACACTGAGTCAGGTGTTCAGGTCGGACTCTGACCAGAGACCTTTACTTACGTCACATTCTCGGATGGCGTCCATTGCCAGCAGGTCGTTGCCGTGGCGAAGCTGAAACTTGACCATGTTGGTGGCGTCCTGCAGGGCGACAAGCTCCGCCTCCTGAGCCACGCCCACCTCCTTGATGAGGTCGGTGAGCAGCAGAGCGTATTTACTCATCCTCTGAATGGGCTTCAACAGGTAGGACGACAGGTCCATCTTATCGCCCAGCTCCACCTGTTTCCTCTGGGCGGAAGAGAAAAGGTCAGAGGTCAGTCAGAGGGAGTCATGCAACGCCAGAGGTCAAAGGTCATGGTGTGAGTTCTCACCCTGAAGAAGGAGTTTCCGTGGTTGGACAGCAGAGTGTCAGACTTAGGTTTGTTTTTACTGTAAAGAGCGTAGAGACCGAACTGTTCCTGCTGTGAACGACAACAACATATGGATGAGCTGAGAGACACACACACACACACACACACACACACACACACACACCTGTTTGATCAGATGCAGCTTCTCTGTGTTGTTACACATTAATCATTCTAATAATCCATAAGGAGAATGTGTCGGCGTGCTGAGCGACCTACGTGTCGGAGGAAGCAGTGAGGGACTCTGAGCGGATGTTTCCAGCAGGACTCCAGCTCTCGGAGGAAGAACTGACTGTGAAAGTCCAGAAGTTTCTCCAGGTTCCCGAAGACGACGGATCGTTTCCCCCTCAGGTCCTGAGGAAGGTCGACGCGGTCCATCTCAGGGAAGTAGTGATGGATGATGTATTGCAGCGAGCGCACGTACTCCTGCTCCGTGGTGATCATTTCCTCCACGATGTGACGCAGCTTACTGCACGGACACCAGAGGAACAATACGTCAAACACACTTTATTTCTCCTGCTGCACATTGTCATGGAAAATGTATTATTATTTTATCTTATTATTATTTATTCGGTAAGTTCACTGACTAAATTCTTGTCGTCAGTCGTAGATGTTTACAGACTTTTATTGTGAAGTAACTTCCTCCACCTGCTGCAGATAACCCACCTTCCCCTGGGTCGGGGGTCAGCTGCGGGGCTGCCGATGGTTCTCGGGGTGCCGGGCGTCCCGGGCGTCCCGGGGCTGTGTCCCTGTCCTGCCCAGCTGTGAGCAGGCGTCCTGGGGCAGAGCGTGTGGTCGGCCGCCTCGGAGCTGCTGACCTCCAGGCCGCGGATGAACACGCCGGTGTTTCCTCTGCGTACCGGCTCGCTGTGGGTGCGAGGACATGGTCCGTACCGCAACGCCTCGGGGGTGGAGGGGCAGTCGAAGCTCTGAGTTTTCCTAAGATGCTGCCGCCTGCCGGAGAAGGAGGAGGAGGAGGAGGAAGAAGGGGAGGGGGAGTCGAGGCGGGGGAGGCTGGGACTGGAGGAGCAGACATCCACCCGGACTGAAGACACGTCCGAGGAGCTGCTGCGGAACAGACGCTGGAGGAGCGGTGTGTGCTGGGGGGTGGAGGTGATGGGTGAGGAGGTGAGGGGGAGCAGGATGGAGGCGTTACGAGAAGGTGAGGAGGTGTTGGCGTCCTCTATGGGGCAGGAGGTCTCGGAGACCCTTCGGAGTCCTGATGGCGTCTTCCTGGAGGAGGTGGAGCTTCTAATAGGGGCGGGGTCAGAGCAACGTCTCTGGGCGGAGTCTCGTGTCCTGATCGCCGACTCCATCTTCCTGTCAAACACCTTCTTAGTCTCCTGACACTTGGACCAGGCGAAGCTCCACTGACGGAGGCCTCGCTCGCCCCGCAGCTCACCCGCCGCCGCCTTCATCTCCTGAAAATGGGAGTCTGGGATTGGTGGGTGCAGACTGTGGTAGTCCTCTAGGCAGCCAATCACAGCCTGGCATTTGTCTGGCAGGGTGCACTCCTCCATACTGATGCCGGCTAGATGACGCATACCCTCCAGCGCCCAGCCATAGGCCTGCGGAGAGAGAGGTGGCAGCTACAGGTCACATGACATCACAGTGAGGTTGACCTCTGACCCCTGATGTAAAGAGACGTAATGAGAACAAACAGGCTCAGGTGAGTCTGTTCCACACACAACCTTACGCACACGCAATTAATAAATAGACGAGCACTGACGGGGGGGGGTAAGGGAATGACATCGGCCTTTGAAGTGCGTGTGTTTGAAACCACCGCCAAGAAGCCGACCTCTGACCTCCTCTTTGTGAGGGTTGAACGGAGGGGGAAGGGAGGATGTGTGTGTTCTACATAAAAGAGGAGGCCGCCTCCTCTTCACCCTCCTGACAGACGACTCTTTCACACACACACACACACACACACACACACACACACACACACACACACACACACACACACACACACACACACACACACACACACACACACACACACACACACACACACACACACAGTTCAGAACATTAAAAGACCTGGAGAGGATTAGTTTGGTGGAGGGACGGTCAGATCCCTAATCACCGTGATCGCCCCCTGGTGGCGACCAAACAAAAAAAGACTAAATATACATAAATGGCATAATTTGTTATCAGTTATTTGGCGTCTGAGCTCTGGTTTCTCCTATCATTCAGACCACACACACACACACACACACCACACACACACACACACACACACACACTCTCTCTCTCATACAGTAGGTAACTGGGTCATCTGTGTGTGTGGGAACTGAGCTGCTGCAGTGATCAGGACACATCAGTAAGCTAATCAGTTTGAGGAGCACTCGTGTGTGTGTGTGTGTGTGTGTGTGTGTGTGTGTGTGTGTGTGTGTGTGTGTGTGTGTGTGTGTGTGTGTGTGTGTGTGTGTGTGTGTGTGTTAGGAGCTGGTAGAGATGAGGGGTGGGGACAAACACTCAGCTGTCAATCATGTGATGAGGAGGAGGATGGACAGGCTGATGAAGAAGTGAGATACCACCCAGCAGAAAGAGTCTGGAACAACAAACAACTTAAACAAAAGCTAGGCTAACATTTTTCCGGTCATAACAACACAGAACAAAACGATGTCGTCTGTTCCTTTGACATTTAGTTTGTTTCTCCGTCTCAGAGGAGATGATGTGAATGTTGGAGGATTTCACCAGATGAGATGAAAAGATTCAAACACAAATGTTTCTACTCTTCATGTGTCCAACAGAAGAAGAGATGTTTGACTCTAACTCAAATAATGTGGTTGTATTGTGCTGCAGAGACAGTGGAGGGGGGGGGGGCTGACCAGGGGCAGACAGGCTCTGGTTTTGGGGACAGTGTCTCTGCAGGACTCCTGGAGCCAGTCAACCAGAGAGGAGGGAGGAGGGAGGAGGCCCAAACCCTCAAAACCAGATAAAAGAGAGAGAGAGGGGGGTTCAGGAGGAGGAGGAGGAGGAGTCACTGAAACACACCAACATGTTGACTGACTCAGTTGATCTTTCTCACTCCTCCTCAGAGACCAAGAAATGTCCAGAAAATCATGTCTGGACATTTTCTGGAGTTTGTCTTTCACAAGATTGTTCCGGGTCCGACTCGTTCACACCAACAGGAACATGTGGGAACATCCAGGCGAAGGGCGGAGCCTGTAGAGCAGCAGGGGCGGAGCCTGTAGAGCAGCAGGAGGCCGGACATGACGTATAAACTCTGCTGTGGAAAGATCAGTGTTGTTGTTTACAGCTCATCCACACCGGCGTCGGCCCTCATCACCAAAAGATCTGGAACCTCATCGTGTTTCCAAGTTGACGTCTTCGTCTTCTACACGTATGAAGACATGTCCTCTTTTTCAACCAACCCCTCTTTCACGTCCGTCACGTGTCAGAAACGTCCACTCGCTCTCAGTGAATTCTCCAGAGAACTTCCTGTCGTACTCTCACACGAACTCACTCTGAGGTTTTCTGAAGTCTTCACTCAGGGGCTGGCAGGAAAAACTGAGAGTATCCAGACTGACTGACCCTGAGGATTTTGTGTTCTCACATATAGAACCTCCAGAACATTTCAGTAACATGTCTGGACTTCAGTTCAGGTCTGAAAGGGGCTTTGGATTCAGAACTTCTGATTGGATCAAACTGCACCAATCAGAGAGTCTGACAGCTGAGAACATCCTGGTTCTTTAAAGTGCTGAGTCGTTACCTTCTATCAGTGTTTGTTGTTGTTTAATTGTCTCATCAGCAGAGTTTGTCTCCCTGTGTGTCTCCCTGTCTGTCTCCCTGTCTCTCCCTGGTTCACCACGACACGTTCTGATGAATCTGACATCAGGACGTCCTGATGAGTCTCTGCAGATGAGACAGAACTACAGACAGTCCACACAAAGATCCTTTCCACTGACAGATTGTAGACCCCTCTGGCTGTTTAATGTAAACCTGTAAGATCTCCTACTCAGCTGACGACCTCTGACCTCTGCAGTTTCTTATTCTTACTCTTCTCAGTGACCATAAGAAGATTTGTTAGTGGCCACAATATCAACACATAATGATTTCTTTTCACAATAAGCTGCTTTCAGATAGCACTGAACTCCGGAGACACCCCAGCATTTCTCAGAAGCAGGTGTATGTGGGAACGCAGATGTCTGAGGGAGAGACTCCAGAGTTTCTGCAGACTGACGCTTCTAAAATGCAACGGACGCAAAAACTAAAATCTTGGGATGAAGAAGCGGAGCCACACACGAAGAAGACACTGACAAAGATGTCAAGAGAGGTTGTGGTGGTAAGGGCTGAGACCTTTGTGGATGTGCTGTAGAGAAAGATACTGCGTTGGATTTGTTGCCATTGTGAACGTTCTTTCTCTCACACACACACAACACACACACACACACACACACACACACACACACACACACACACACACACACACACACACACACACACACACACACACACACACACACACACACACGCACACACAACATCCAATCATTTATATATAAAAACAGTCACATGACCGTTGCTCAAACTGATGAGGACCTGAACGTGTATCTGAGATCAGCTTCAGCCGTTACTGTTGAAACACAAACTGTTCTTCACTGTCTGACCTCAGAAAACACACAAACACACAAACACACACATACACACAGCAGGAAGACAACCAGACGTCCTGAGTCCTGATCAGCTGATCACTGAACGTAAACATAAACCTGAGACACTAGGAGTGTCACACAAACACACAACATCACCACAAAGTCCTATTGAAGGAGATCAGCTCAGTTCATGACTCAGACATAAAAACATCACAGAAACATGCAACACAACATACATGACACTGACTGAAGAATCACACATGAAGCAAAACACATGAAGTTGAATCTCACTGTATGATGTCACACCTGAAAACAGGAAGCAGATTGTGGACTCAGCCGTTGGTTGCTTAGTTACTGAAAATACTACGAACGAGGAACATCGAACGAGGTGTAACCGTCAATGTGTTAGCAATGCTTTCCCCGGTAGTCGAGTCATGTGACCGATAAGAACCAATCAGTTAGTGAACGTGAGCGTCTGCGATATCGTTTACAGTCTCAGTTTCTGTTCGTCCAGACTAAAACACAAACCCCAGAGTTTTCAAACTAATACGAGTCCGGACTCTGATTTAGATGCTGGAAAAGTCCAGAGTAGTGAGGATGCCAGTCGTAACCATAGAAACAGTGATGAGTTTGAGTGTGGGTGGAGTCAGCCTCCTGAGTCAGTCTTGGACTGAGTCTCCGCCTCCATCGGAGGTACGACCTGTAGTCACCGCAGCTCTGAGTAGGCAAGCGTGGATCTGAGCCTCCACAGGATGGCGCTGGTGTCACCACATAAACGTTCTCACCACTGGCAGATAGAGAGAAGCTTTTCTAATGGTATTGGTTTAACATTTTACAACTTCCTGTCAAAGGTTTCACTTTATTAAACTGATCTACAGGTGGAGACAACACGACGAGATGAGCACTGATAAAGACAAGGAACATGACGACGACGAAACTAAAACGGGTTCCGTAGATATCAGAAGGATTATAAATTCACAGATTGACATCAACTGAAACACAAACAGAAAACCACGGATCTTCCGAATATTCAACCAAAATGTCGTCACTCTGTAGAAGTGTTTCAACTTCCACGCTCTTTCAGTAGCACTTAAAAACATGGAGCACGCACACACGAACACACACACACACACACACACACACACACACAGTGAGAGCTGAGTGGAGCATCTCAAACCAAAGATCTTTCTGGAGTCAAACACTTGCCTTCTTAAACTACTGAATAGCTGCAACATACACACACAGACAACACAACTGTACACGAGCTGCACGACTATTAAACTGCGTCTGTGTGGAAACGTGAGTAAGATATCTGGAGAGCGTACCTCTGTGTCTTGGTGAAGAGCTGCAGCCTGACTGAACTGAGCAAAGAGCGGCATCCTGACCACACACACACACAGACACACACAGACACACACAGACACACACACACACCACCCCCCACCACCACATTCACAGGCTGAATGGCAGATGGGCGGTCCCAAGAGAAGGAATGGGGGGGTGTCACCCCGGCAACAAAGACTTTGTGAAAGGAGTGAAAAGGGGAAGAAGGGAAAACTTGGCACTGGAGTAATACCTGGACTACACACACCCACTCTCCAACACACACTCACCAACCAACACACACACACCCACTCTACACACACATACACCAACACACCAACACACACACACCCACTCTCACACACACATACACCAACACCACACACACTCCCACACACATACACACACCAACACACACCCACTCTCCAACACACACATACACCAACACACCAACACACACACACCCACTCTCAACACACACATACACCAACACACACACACCCACTCTCCAACACACACATACACCAACACACACACACCCACTCTCCAACACACACATACACCAACACTCCAACACACCAACACACACACACCCACTCTCACACACACACCAACACACTCTCTCTGTAAACATTAATTCACATGCATGTGTCATGTTTGGAGAATGTTTGGAGAAGCTTCAAAAATAAAGTTGTCCTGAAAAATAAATCCATGATGTGGAGACACAAGGTTTACAGCAGACACTGTCTCACACTGTGTATATGTGTGTATATATATATATATGTATGCGTTTCTGCTTGTATATGTCTGTGTGTGTTGACCTGTGCAGTGAAGTGACTGTAGTTTATTATGAAGTTTCCACTCTGATACACTGTCGACTGATATTGACCTGACACACACACACACACACACACACACACACACACACACACACGCCTGAGTCTAGTATACAAAACTATATGGACACTCTCCCCATCTGGCCTCAATACACGCTGTCAGCTTCACTGTAGGGGATGAGGGGGCAAACAGCTGCTCTGATTCACAAAACTACTTCATCTTAAAACATCTCGTCTTCACTCAGCTCAGGTGACGCAGAACAACACTACATCTGTTTCAATGAGTTCCATGAGCTGTTGTGGTTGACAGCTCTTCAGAAAACCCTCAGGTTTGATGTGTTTTTAAACAACACCAAAGAGTGCGTTTTTATTCTGCCCCTTAAGTCTTGATGGGTTAAAAGATCTTTAGAAGAAGCAGCAGAAACAGCAGCAGAAACAGTAGAAGACTGATAATTTGGAGGCAAATATTGTGAAGTTAGCTGAAGAGGAGTGAGAAAGAGAAAGGACAAGACAAAAGAAAAATAAAATCAATAATTCTGCCCTGACCCAATGGCTCCTCTTTGTCCTCTGACACTTCTTACTTTCTTACTTTGACCATTATTGTCATATTTCCTCCCCCTTTCCACTCTCTACCCTCAGCTGAAGTCTTGCAGTGTGTTTACTTCCTGCTGCAGAAACGTTAGTGATGAGGCCATTGATGAGGTGTGACATTATCAGCCGTACCTGGTCCAAGAAGCTGAAGAGTCGAACGGCGCGCTCGATGGTCTGTTCAGTGGCGTTGATCCGCTGAGAGAAATCCTGAAGCTGAGCCCAGAAAGAGTGAATTTTGACCTTGTAAATGTTGAGGTCCGCTGACGACATGTTTCCCCAGAGCTCCAGACGACTCAACAACGCCTCTCCCCGTTTACAGTAACCCTGCAGAGACAGGACAAGGTCAGCGCACAAGACGATTCTTCACGGACAACACCAGATAACACCACTGTACAAGCGTGTGTGTCGTACATGAGCGGTTGTGTTGAGGTTCTTGAAGTCCGTCTGTTTCTTTTTGAGCAGCTCCAGAGAATCTTCAGGTTCATTCAGATTCTTCAGACGAGGTTCTCCTTCGTCCTGCAGCCAGGAGCTCACCTGAACGCATCACACAGGTAAACGTGTCAGTCATTCACCTCGTCAGTGTCTGAGGTGTCGAACTGTGGATCGTTAAAGTGACTGAAACAGATCATAACAGACTGTGATAGTTCTCACATGTACTGAAATCAAGTCATGTAATTAGCACCCTCTGCTGGACAGACTGACTCAGAACACAGATCTGGGCCTTAATAAATAAAGAGTGATGCATCTCACCGGGAGACAATCTTTGTTTTCACTGATCACAACTTTTGTATTTGTGATGTTTACAGATTTAAAGTCCTGTTCACATTAATCACATTAACATGATCAGTGTGTGAGTGGAGGGTGTAAACTGAGCGTGCTCACACGGACCTCGGTGAAGCCCTGCTCCAGACTCCTGAAGTCCAGGATGAAGCTCAGCTGCTGCGTCCTGGAGTTGGACAGCGTGACGAGGCGGTGAAGCAGCTCGTCCACCTGATCGTACAGAGAGGACACCGTCTCCACTTCCGCCCTATAATCCTCTGTCGCGCTGATAACGCTCTCCTCTCTGCGGAGCCGCGACAGAGAGGCCCCGCCCTCCTGCTGTAACCGGACCAATCGGCCATCTTCAAGGACACTACGCATCACCGCTTTGCAGCGGGACAGCAGCAACTCGGCATCCTGGGAAAGAGAGAGAGGAGGTTACAGAGGACACATACAGCACACTGCTGGTTTCCGTGGTAACCAGATGACTCTAGTGTAGAGTCCCACTCAGTCAAACTGAGAGATGCAATTAAAAGTTTTACATTTGAACTGATGAGGTCATAACATCACTGAATGTGTGTGTGTGTGTGTGTGTGTGTGTGTGTGTTACCTGAGCAGCAGCAGGGAGAGGTGTGTTCTCCAGGGTATTGATGGTTTTCTGCAGCAGCTTGATGACGTCCTCACACTGATTGGTCAGCTGCTCCACTCTCTGACGGAAACAGGAAATAAAAAGAGAGAAACCTTTTCACTAATGAGACAAACGATGGCACATACATAAATAAAATCATCTAAACAATAATATATCTCTCTTAGATGAAGCTGAATATAAAACTGAATTCATTAATTTTTTAAACAGTTACTGATCAATTGATCAATGAAGTTCTTGGTGAAACTGATCAGGACACACACAGTCTGTGGAGGTGAAGTGTGAAAACGCTTTCAAATAAAACAAGAGATGAGAGCTGCCTTGTCTCCACTAGGTGAGGCTGCCTTGTCTCCACTAGGTGAGGCTGCCTTGTCTCCACTAGGTGAGGCTGCCTTGTCTCCACTAGGTGAGGCTGCCTGTCTCCTGACGTGTTGACGTGTGTACTGACCGATCTGAAGCAGAGCCAGCTGCGCTGACTGAAGCTGAAGGAGCCTCCGAACTCTGTAGGAAGCTGCTGGAGCTCCACGTGCTTCTGAAGAGACTTCAGAGAATGCAACACCTCCACCTGATTTGTGAAACATCATGTAAATGACAAACCTGATTTCAGTGTAAACACGACACAGCAACATCACTTCCTGCCACTAGCGGCCTGTCTATTAAAACCATAACGGACAGAGTTTATAGACACGGTGATGCTGTGTGAGATCATGGGAATAGTTGCCGTCACTGCAGTCTTAACTGCAGCTTCTCTCGGTTAAAGGTTCTGATCAAATCCATTTAAAATGACGACAAAAGTCCTTCATCCACATCCACCCACAGATATGTCGGTTGTCTCGTTGTTAAAGAACAAACCAAAGGTAAAGTGAACGAGGATCAGTCTCATCACAGATCACGTGTGTGACTGAGCTCATGTGTCAAAGTTACCTGTGTGATCACGGCTCTGTCCAGACGGACCAAGGAGGAGTCTCTGCTGACCAGCAGTAACACACTGTGGATGGAGCCTGGTGTGTTCTCCTGCACAAACACACAGTCGATTCACATTTTGTTGAAATGTCAGTTTTTTATGTTGAGTTCAGTCAAAGTAAATAACTACAGGTAAACACGACTACAGGCGACTCACCTGCAGGGACATGAGGGCAGAGAAGAGGGCGGGGACAGGAGCTGCTCTGCGGGCGTCCACAAGCACCGTCACCCCCAACGCTCGCACCTCCTTCCTGCTCGGCACAGGAAATGACATCAGAGGGACACAACAGTACAGTGACCTGAGGTCGAACTGAGAACTAGGTGCGGTCCCTACCTGAGGGTGGAGGTGTAATAGAGCAGGAGGCGGAGCAGGTCAGCCCGCTCGCAATCAGGGTTCGACCACATGGAGCTGCTGGTTGAGGCGGTGAGAAGAGCTCGTCCACTTCTGTCTCTGGTTCCTGCAGGAGACGAGGAGAAAAAATCATCATCATCATCATGTTTTAATGAGTCATGGTACTTCATGTTATAGTGTTTTTTACAGACATGCAACTCATGGGGTTCGTGTTTAGGTATCAGCTGCATAACAACTCTTCTTTAAAAAACACTGAAACAGTCTGATGTCTCACCAGGCAGACACAGAGCTCCAGAGCTCAGCAGCACACTGTAGAAGCTGGACTGAGGCGATGGACAGGAGAGGGTGGACTGTCCTGGGACAGTTGGACCAGTCGTCTGTGAACAGACAGCTGGTTGTTGTGGTTCTGTTGGACTGGAATCAGCTGAATGGACAGAAGACAACTCAGTGCTGAGACCTGTGGAGAGGACACACACACACACACACATACACACACACAGTGTCTTAATGAAACGATCATCCACACAGGGCATTTGAGAAAAGTGTCAGATTCATAGACTGTAAATAAAGATGGTGGGACACATGACAGCTCTCCCAAAGTGAAGCCAAGTCATCTGGATCGCAGGAGACTGGCTGCACTACAGGTCATAAACCCCACCTCCTCCATGTTAGCAGATGGGCAGCTCCATTCCTTGATCTGCCACAGCATCGTCCCCAAAAGATGGCAGCGTTCGTATTAGTGATATTTTGAATTATTTGAGGAAGTGGAGATAAATGTTCCATCTTTATTCACAGTTTATGGTTCGAACACGTGAGTGTGAGAAATGAACTGGTGGAGGAGGAGGGACAACAAAGGGAGGAGGAGTAATTCAGCCAATTAGAGGAGGAGAAGATAAATGAGAACAGAAAGATGATGTTTTCAAGAATGACAGTGAGGAGGAGAAACAGGTTTGTACCTTCAGTCTGACGATCTGCAGTTCTTCCTCCACCAACCTCCTCACAGCAGGACTCCTCTTGCTCCTCCTCTTCCTGCTGCTGCTCTTCCTCCTTCTCTCCATGTTCAGACTTAGGTTCAGTTCTCAGGGAGTCTGGATCCATCACTTCAGACTCCTCAAAGTGTATTAACGGTTCAATGTTTTCACAATAAGAGTCCTCAGACTGTGTTTGTAGCAGGTTTTCAGAATAAGAATCCTCAGAATGTGTTTGTAGTGGGTTTTCAGAATAAGAGTCCTTGGACTGTTTCTGTAGTGGGTTTTCAGAATAAGAGTCCTCTGACTGTGTGAGTAGAAGGTTTTCAGAATAAGAATCCTCAGACTGTGTTTGTAGTGGGTTTTCAGAATAAGAGTCCTCTGAATGTGTTTGTAGTGAAGTGTTTTCACAATAGGAGTCCCCTAAGTGTGTTTGTAGTGGTTTTTCAGAATAAGAGTCCTCAGAGAGTGTTTGTAGTGAGTTTTCAGAACAAGAGTCCTTGGACTGTTTCTGTAATGGGTTTTCAGAATAAGAGTCCTCTGAATGTGTTTGTAGTGAAGTGTTTTCACAATAGGAGTCCCCTAAGTGTGTTTGTAGTGGTTTTTCAGAATAAGAGTCCTCAGAGAGAGTTTGTAGTGGGTTTTCAGAATAAGAGTCCTTGGACTGTTTCTGTAATGGTTTTTCAGAATAAGAGTCCTCAGAGAGTGTTTGTAGTGGGTTTTCAGAATAAGAGTCCTCAGAGAGTGTTTGTAGTGGGTTTTCAGAATAAGAGTCCACAGAGAGTGTTTGAGGTGGGTTTTCAGAATAAGAATCCACAGACTGACTTTGTAGTGAAGGGTTTTCAGAATAAGAGTTCTTGGAAAGTGGTTGTTCTGAAAAGTTTTCAGAAAAAGAGTCCACAGACTGTGTCTGTAGTGGGTTCTCAGAACAAGAGTCCACAGACTGTGTCTGTAGTGGGTTCTCAGAACAAGAGTCCACAGACTGTGTCTGTAGTGGGTTCTCAGGAAAGAGTCCACAGACTGTGTCTGTAGTGGGTTCTCAGGAAAAGAGTCCACAGACTGTGTCTGTAGTGGGTTCTCAGAACAAGAGTCCACAGACTGTGTCTGTAGTGGGTTCTCAGAACAAGAGTCCACAGACTGTGTCTGTAGTGGGTTCTCAGGAAAAATTTCAGTGTTCTCAGAACAGAGTCCACAGACTGTGTCTGTAGTGGGTTCTCAGGAAAAGAGTCCACAGACTGTGTCTGTAGTGGGTTCTCAGGAAAAGAGTCCACAGACTGTGTCTGTAGTGGGTTCTCAGAACAAGAGTCCACAGACTGTGTCTGTAGTGGGTTCTCAGGAAAAGAGTCCACAGACTGTGTCTGTAGTGGGTTCTCAGGAAAAGAGTCCACAGACTGTGTCTGTAGTGTGTTGGACTCTTCGGAGGGTGTGTCATGTATGTTTCCATAATTACAGTCTTCACAGTGTTTGTGTAGGGTATTATTTTCTGAGTAAGAGTCCTTAGGGTGTGTTCTTTGTGTGTTTTCAGAATAAGAGTCCTTGGACAGTGTTGGTGAGGAAGGGTTTTCAGAATAAGAGTCCTTGGAGTGTGTTTGTAGTGCGTTGGACTCTTCAGAGAGTGTGCCATGTCTGTTTTCAGAATTTGACTCTTCATAGTGTGTGTGTAGTGTGTGATTTTCAGAGTAAGAGTCCTTGTAGTGTATTTGCATGTTTGTGTTTTCAAAATAAGAGTCCTTGGAGTGTGTGTGCAGTGTGTTATTTTCAGAATAAGAGTCCTCAGGGTGTGTTCTTTGTGTAGTTTCAGAATAATAGTCCTTGGACAGTGTTGGTGAGGCAGGGTTTTCAGAATAAGAGTCCTTGGACAGTGTTGGTGGGGAAGGGTTTTCAGAATAAGAGTCCTTGGACAGTGTTGGTGGGGAAGGGTTTTCAGAATAAGAGTCCTTGGAGTGTGTTGGTAGTGCGTTGGACCCTTCAGAGGGTGTGCCATGTATGTTTTCAGAATAAGAGTCTTCACAGTGTGTGTGCAGTGTGTTATTTTCAGAATAAGAGTCTTCAGAGTGTGTGGCTTCTTTATCGATGTGCGTTTGTCGACCTCTCTCTTTTCCTCTCTGTTCTTCATCTTTATCTTTTCCTCTCTCCTCTTCTCTCATCACTTCCTCCTCTTCCCTTCTTTCTTGACTTTGCTTCACAATTATAACCTGAACTTCTTCCTCTAGCTCCAGCTCCTCTGCCTCCTCCTCCTCCAACTCTTCCTCTCGATCCATCGCTTCACCTTCATCTTCCTCCTTCTCCATGTCTTCTCCCTCCTCAGCAGTATGTGTCTCCTCCTCCTCCTCCTCCTTCTCTACAGCCTCATCCACTGAACCTAACGTGTCATGCTTCCTATCCTGCCTCTTCATCAGCTCTCCCTCTTCCCTCTTTTCCTCCATCTCTCCCTCTTTCCTTTGCTTCCCCTGTTTCAACTCCTCCTCCTCTCTCTGTCCATTGCTGTTAGGTTCAGGGTTTAGCGTCACACTCCAGACTGAATCAGTACCTTGTGTCTGCTCCCTATTGGCCGGCTGCTCTGACTGAACGATGGAGGATTCCACGACCTCAGGAGGAGCAGCGGACGTGGGGGTGAGGTCGGGGGGGGAGACGGGGCTGAGGACAAAAGGTCCACAAGTGTCCTGCTTGAAGTTTTCCTCGATGAGTTTGGTGCAAAGTCCAGTGTGAGAACTGACCCGCACACCGGACCAGTGAGGTGTTAGTTTGTTGTGAGGTGTGTGTGTTGAGGTGTGCAGGCTCACAGCAGAATGTGTGTGCGTGTTGTGAGGTGTGTGTGTGTTGTGAGGTGTGTGTGTTGAGTTGTGTGAACTGGTCCTTGCTTGGAGCTGCAGGCTGATGGACTGGGTTAAGGAACCCCTCTGTGGCGAGAAGCGAGGCAGCGTCAGCTCCGTCAGCTCCACGTACTCGCCCTCCGAGTCCTCGGCCTCGCTGCTAGCAGCTGATTGGTTGGTTTGGGATGGGAGGAGCTTCACATCTTGCTGGGTCACAGAGTTAACATCTCGACCTGGAGAAACTAACTCTTCCTTCATGGAAGACTCGTGGTCCTCCATCCGGGCGGTCCGGGCCCGGCTGAGGAACTGTGGGTAGACGAGGTCCTCCCAGGGAACCCTGAAGACGTCTCCATTGGCAGAGAGGACGCAGCGCTCCAGCCTGGACGCTCCTCGCTGCTCCCTCTCCCTGTTGACCGAGTCCAGCCAGGCCATGCTGAAGAGTGACCGCAGGGCTAACTCCGACACTTCCTGCCGCTCCACATGCCGGCTGCCTGCCGACACACTGCACAAAAGCAGGCTGGGGGAGGAGGCGACGCTGCTCCTGCAGGAGGCGCTGTGTGCTCGAAGAGGAGGAGCAGCCGCAGGAGACACCAGCAGATAAAAGTCTCCTGGACGCAGGAGACGCTGGTCCAGAGGACAGAGCTGAACGATTACCTTCTCATGGACACACAGAGGCCAGCCTTCATGACGAAACAAGACTCCACTGTACTGACACTGAGAAGGAGAGGAAGAGGAGAGGAGGAGAGGTGGGGAAGAGGAGGAAGAGGAGAAATGTAGATTATTGATTTTGTTGAAGCATATTTTCATTGCAACTCCAGTTAAAGTAACGTCTAGTGAGTGGAACTTCGTCTGCAACAGTTTGTTCATGAATCAGTGAATCAGGTGGTTTTAAATGTTCACTCCTCAGAGTCAAACCTGTTGAGTCTAAAAAAAGGATCTTATTGTTCCAGTGAAGTCGACTCCTCCTGATTCTTTTCTTTCACTGGATCCTCTGAACAAACACCCGACGACTGATGAAGAATTAAACCTGATCAGCTCTTTACTCACTTTGAAACAGGTGTGTGAATATTAACATAAAGGTGAAGCTAGAGAGGTTCAGTGAAGCTCAGGGGATTTAAACGACGCTGTTAGACTGTGTGTTGATGTCTCTGTGACACATGGTACTGCAGCCCCCCCCCCCACTTCCTGTCTGTGGGCGAGGTCACGCCCAGCAGAGGCAGGTGAGTGACATTCCCACGAGTCACCTTAGCCAAGCATGACACATCAGCCAATCACGTGTGGTGTTCAACAGGCAAGAAGAGACACGCCCCGAGGGGGCGGGGAGTCTGTTTGAGTCATCAGTGAGAGTCAGTTGATCACAGAGTAAAGTTGTTAAAATTTATTAACTACAATCTACAGTTTGTTTTCCACCATGACACAATAAAACCCCACCAACACATTCTCGACCTAAAAGGAGAAGACAAAGGAGTTGTTTGTAGTTTCATTACAGCGTGCTAATAACATTTTAAAGCAAGATGGAAGTAACATAATTAAGACCTACCTACATATTTTAAACCTAGTTCATAATCTTTCAAAAATATATAAGACCTAAACTTCCGATGATTTAGCTTTAAACTTGTGTAATACTCACACAGGCATGTTGCTGTAGTGTCTGCAGGACCTTCTTGGCGGGCAGCAGGAAGTGGAGCAGGTAGCGGAGGCCGTCTCCGCTGTAGCTGCTCTCCACCACACTGAGGACCTGACAGAGGACGGTGGAGGACGTGGACTGGAAGGGGGGGTAGAGGTCGGACAGAGACGTCTGGATGCAGCGGTCCAAAGACTCAGAGTCCTGAGAGGAAGAGGAAGAAGTAACACCACGGTCGTTTAATTACAGCAGGTGAGACGTTCATCCTCACAGAAGCATCAGTAACTCTGTGTTGAGCCTGAAGGCTTCAGTTCTGGTTCTCAAGGACAATAACAAGTGTGAACCCTGGTCTATCAGAGAACATGTGTGAGGAAAGGCTGCACCAGTTTGTTTAGTAGAGAGAGTGTGTGTGTGTGTGTGTGTGTGTGTGTGTGTGTGTCTTGCTGTTGCTATGGTTACACCACACCTCTGCATCACATTCCTCTCAGACAAAGAGACAGAGACTGGTCCTGAGGGACGAGTCCAGGTGTGGACATGCGACCCGGGGACAACCAGGTTCAGTCCGTGTCCAGTGTTTGAAGTGACACCGACCACAGATCAGTTTTTACCTCCACACTCCGTGACCCTGTTCACACGTTTCTTATCAACACGTGTTTGTTCAGTCGGAAACAAGTTCAACACTTCAGGCGGCCCGCCAAGAACGCACCCGCCAGGCCCTGGAGGCGTGGCTGGGAGGCCCCGTCTCGAGATCAGGGCTGTAACTGGATCCACTGGAGACTGGTCAGGTAAAAATATCTGTCTCCAGACTCTGTCTGTGTGGGTGTGTGTGTTTTTGTGTGTGTGTCACAGATTTAAATTTAAATGCTGACCTCAGTAGTTTTTTCCTCTCCGACTGTGTGGACACATAAACCAGTTTGACTCCTGTTTAAAGGATCACTTAAACAGACTCACATCACAATCTAAACCTTCATCCGACACACAAGTAATATTTGTAGGCTGTATATAAAGACAATCTGCGACTGTATATAAAGATGAAACTCTAAGATGTCTCACTCTGATGGATTTTTTGTAGCTGCAGAAACACCGCTGGTCGTACAGTTTTATTAGAGAGTGAAGGTTCTTCTCCTATCTTTGACAGGTATGGAGAGTAGATACATAAATCTGTTTAACTTAGGCCTAACCAGTGGCAGTGACGCTCAGCAGAAGCTAACGACCAGACGCTGTGTGCTTCCTACACTCGATGCTAATGCTGCGTGCGAATGACTTTGTGTAGGAGCTCAGCTGTTTGATAAACAGAGCAGCACCTGAACGTGTCGAGGGTTAAGAGGTTAGGATACGATGAACCAGGCTTCATGCTCAGCCTGTGTTCAGAGGAATATTCTGGATGTGACTCAACACAACAACTGGCAGCCAAATGTAGTCCTGAGGCCAATATTAGCAGCACGATATCAGATGACCCGGGGGGGGGGGGATTTCTGTCCTGCTGAACGACACAATGACTTGGACGTTTGAGTTCTCACATACAGCCCCTCGGCGTTGTTTCTGGAAAGTGTCTGGACTTGATTTCATGCCTGAAAGTAGATTTATTTTTCGAATGTTCGTCAATAACGCACACGCACACACACACACGCACACAAGCTCAAACTGTTGAAGTTGTTTTGACTCTAAAAACTCCACAAGCAACATTAAATCCACCTCACTCTTGTTGAGGGTTAAGAACAGAGGATGTTAAGCCCTCGGAGACAAATCGTGATTTGTGAATATGGGCTACACAAATAAGATTTGATTGAAAGTAAATGTGAGGATTACAGTAATAATACTGCAGCTCAGTCCTCTGAGGGGGTGAGGGAGGGGTGAGGAGGCACATGACAGCAGGCTGAGTGAGGTTCCCATGGGAGAGAGAGCGGGGCCACCCACTCGGAGTCTCAGCTGAATAACGTGATTATCCTCAACACACCAGACTCCAGCAAAACACTGTTTTTCTCTCATTTAGTTTCACTGTGTTACACATTCAACTCAGGCTCATATCAGACAGCAAAAACATATAAGATCAGAGATCATCAATTATCACAATGTTAAAGGTCAGAGGTCGAAACAGTGGGTTGAAAAAACATTCCTCTGAAAAGCTGATTCAGTTTAAGTTGAACGAAAAGGTCTGATTCAAAAACTTTAAATGTTACTTTGGTTTTGTCCCGCTGGGTTTAAACTGATCTCAAGTCACTGGGACTTGCAGGGTCACAGTTTTCTATTGGTTTGCAGTGACCAGGCCCCTGCGTTAGTGACCGGGCCCCTGCGGCAGTGACCGGGCCCCTGCGTTAGTGACCGGGCCCCTGCGGCAGTGACCGGGCCCTGCGGAGTGACCGGCCTGCGGCAGCGGCCGGGCTCCTGCAACAGTGACCGGGCCCCTGCGGCAGTGACCGGGCCCCTGCAACAGTGACCGGGCCCCTGCGGCAGTGACCGGGCCCCTGCAACAGTGACCGGGCCCCTGCGGCAGTGACCGGGCCCCTGCGACAGTGACAGGGCTCCTGCGACAGTGACCGGGGGCCCCTGCGGCAGTGACCGGGCTCCTGCAACAGTGACCGGACTCCCTGCAACAGTGACCGGTCCCTGCGGCAGTGACCGGCCCCTGCAACAGTGACCGGGCTCCTGCAACAGTGACCGGACTCCTGCAACAGTGACCGGGCTCCTGCAACAGTGACCGGACTCCCTGCAACAGTGGCCGGGCCCTGCAACAGTGGCCGGACTCCCTGCGGCAGTGGCCGGACTCCCCTGCGGCAGTGACCGGGCCCCTGCGGCAGTGAAAGGGCTCCTGCGGCAGCGACCGGGCCCTGCGGCAGCGGCCGGGCCCTCAGCGGCAGCGGCCGGGCCCCTGCGGTAGCGGCCGGGCCCCTGCGGCAGTGAAAGGGCCCCTGCAGCAGTGACCAGGCCAGTGACCGGGCTCCTGCGGCAGTGGCCGGGCTCCTGCGGCAGTGAAAGGGCTCCTGCGGCAGTGACCAGGCTCCTGCAGTAAAAGGGCCCAGCAGCAGTGAAAAGACTCCGGCTGTAAATCACTGCAGAAAAACCCTGTTGTTATTGAGCGAATGTGATTTGTGCATCAGAGACTAGACAAACCGGATCTACATGTCTCAATGAGGTTAAACTCTCCCTAATGATTATGACTCCATTATGAAACAATACTGATGAGGACACAGTCTCCTCTCTTCTTTTCTGTAACTTAGCAACCAACTGCAGACTAGACAATCTTCTTCCTGTTTGTATCACATGACCCGTGTGCGTAATTCGCCGTCCAACTTGCTGACTGTGAGATTTCTGATTCGAGGCTAAAACACTTGTCTGCACCGATGTGGATTTAGTTTTTAAACATTATTTTAAAGCTCGAACATGTCAGTGTGGATGCAGCTGTAGGTTGAATCATGGTTCTGATCCAGACATGAAGTTTTTAGGGTCACATAGAGTAACAGTGTGTTGTTATTTACATTGTGTGTGATGTCTTGAGGTCACAGAGAGTGACAGATAAAAAGCTGGTGTTTAATCATCCAGATGGAGCTTTTAACATAAACTAACCCCCCCCCGCGGACGTGCAGGGATAATGAACAGTGAGTGGCGGCCTCTTTCTCCCCAGAGGATCATGACTCATTCAACCTTTGATGGAAGAACCAGTCCTGCTGGGTGAGGAGGGTGAGGAGGGTGAGGCCTGAAGCCTGAAGAATCTGACTGACCTCAGTTTAACATCAACATACGTTTCCAGATGTGACCACACAGTCACGTGACCATCCGGCCTCATCACTGTCAGACGTCAGGCGCTGAGATGTGATTAACCAGCTCTTTAACTCTGGTTCTTTAAAGATGGCTCATGGTTTCCAAAAGCACAGGTTGTGACCTTTTGAGTAACCAATCACGGGGACACGGCGTGGAGAGGGAGGGGCCCTAAAGACCAGGGACCCACAGGAGACTTGACCTTTGACACCCCTCCTCCCCCCAGCAGGGAAGACAGTGACAGAAGAGACCAGCTGTCCTCCAAAGAGAAACGTTTAAGACAGGAAGGTTTTAAAGCCGACGCTGTGGAGGAAGTCAAACTATCCAAATGTTTCTGTAAAGCTATTTTCAGACATCAATCTTGGTGAATCTCCACAGAATTTGGTTTGGATTTTTCCCCGGAATTTGCCTTTCACTCAGGAACCACGCATCAGGAGACTCTCGGCTGAGACACAGAAATCTCTGACACATTCACGTGATTGTTGCAGGAGGCAGAGTCAGGACGTGACATATAAATGCCGCTGCAGAGAGATCACGTTTTGTTTACAGCACATCAACAGCAGACGTTACCAAAAGCTCTCGAATCTCGTCGTCCACATCTTCTACATGTATGGCTCCTCTTCTTCAGCCTGAGATATTTGCATTCTTCCACTTTCACCTCTGTCACTATTTGAAACATCATTAACACATCCACCTGGTCACTTCTCACATGGACTCACTCTGACCTTATCCAGCGTTTACACATGGGGGCTGCAGGAGAAACTCCGGAGAATGTCCACAGCAACTGACCTGGACGTTTGTGTTCTCACATACAAGTGTCTGGACCTCTCTCTCTCACACTCACACACACACACACAGATTCTTTAACACATAATTAACAGTGTGTGAGACGCCTCAATGCTAAAGATCATATTTCACTGAAGAGAGGAAATTAAAAAAACAGCTGCAGAGTTTGACACTGATGGTCACACGACCTGTGATGAAACATGGGGTCTGATCTGTTTAAAAACGACCTGTGTTAGTTATATAGAGAATTAACTGATCCAGGTCCACATCTCACACTGATCCAAACCACTATAATTCTAGACTCAGATCTGTTCCCAGGTAGTTTGTGTTTACTGTGACCTGCTGCAGCTTGTAGGAGGACAGAGAGACGTTCTCCTCTCAGGATCAGTCTCATGCGTCTGATCTTATCTTTGTCATAATTGAAATCACAGATGAGGAGAGATCTGAGTGTGGAGGAGAACATGCTGCTGGAGCTCGGGGGAGAACAGACGTGGTACCAGGCAGTGATGATTCAGATAACAGTGAGAAAGACACAGGAATGTTACACATACCGACGCTGTCAGAACACATCCACTCTCATTCACACCTCACCTGAAGCTGAGAGCATTAAGCAGCAGAGGAAGTCAAACACACAGGCCTCGGGCGCAGTGTGTTTCAGTATCATTACTAAAGAGTCAGAGCTGCAGCTGCTGACAGCATCTGGAATCATCCCGGGTGCTGACAGCTGTGGTCACGTGTGGTCACATTTATCACTGACACACATTCACTCTTTTATTATAGTTTTATTAAACTGAAACTCTGACACCAACTCTGATACTAACGTCCGTCCTGAGTTATCCAATCACAGGTGTTCAGGTCTGAATGGATCCAAATGTGTCCTTAATGTGTCTTGAGATCCAAGGACCGCCTACTCAGCTGACCTCTGTTTCAAATGCTGTTTTCAGAAATGAACTCAGGAAAATGTCCAGAAAATTGTGTCTTGACATTTTCCATACATGACGTATAAATTCTGCTGTGGAAAGCTCAGTGTTTTTGTTTGGTGACCGTCCGTCACGTGTTAGAAACCTCATCCACACGTCCACTCGCTCACTGTGAAGACATCTTCCTGCTGTATTCTCACTTGGACTCACATGACATTGTCCAGACATTTCACCAGGGGCTGCAGTAAATGTTCTAGAAAATGTCCAGAGCTACTGATTAGGACATTTGTGTTATCACATACAGTTACAGTCCCTCCAGGACATTTCAGGAACATGTCCGGACTTTAGTGCAGGTTTTTAAATCAGCTCGACTGCAGACACCCGCTCATTATCGTCCTCTGCTTTAACCAAACGTTCTTTACAACGTGCACTCGATGTGCCGTCCTCTTTGTTTCCACAGGAGTTCACACCTTCATGTGACGGGGGGGTTCGTCCTCTCACCATGAGGAGAAGACAAAGACGTCCAAACCTTGGCAGCTGTTATGAGGCGGGTGCAGAGCAATGACCTTGACTCAGAGTTTGAGAGCGAGCAGATTAGATTTGAGCGTTAGTCGCAGCAGAGACGCTGAACGCTGCGTAACGCTTTCACAGAACACGAACAAAGAGAACAACTTCAGCACAACTGAGGTAAATCCTTGTTCCTGATCTGAGACTAAAACGCTACAGCAACATAAAGTCCTCTACAGATGACTCTTTAATGACCTGAGATTTAAGACAGGAATCATCTCCATGTTGAACTTCAGGTCAGAACAGAGAACAAGTGATCTGACACGAGTATTAAAAACTCATCAATAAGAAACGAGTCACAGACTTGCTGTTTGTTTAGAGTCTTTGTTTCAGGAAGAAGAGCTGCACCGATCCAACCTGTTCCAACAACGATCTGTGTCCACACCAGGGTTCTGGCTCTGTATCAGTTTTAATCCCCATCCACACGAACACGCCTAAAACACACTGAGCATGAATGTATAGAATATGTAAATAAATTCTTTATTTAGAAGAAACATGAAATATAAATAAATATAATATGAAATATAACATTTGATATTCTTGTGTTTTCAGTGTCTGAATCTTTGATTTTAACTTGTGTTTTATTGATTTAGGATTTTCTGTTGACAGATTTAACTGTCATTAAATATGTTTTTCTTTATAATGTTAAAATAAACTACGATGCACATATGCAGTTGAGTAAACGATTGCAAATTTAAATTGTTCATCTGTTTCTCCTGAAACTCTTCAGCTCTCTGTGAAGTAGGTCAGAGAATTTAATGGTGCAGGAGGATTCTTCTTTTAACGGGTGTTAGATTGAGGGGGGTTCATTTCCTGACAGTTTTTTTGGGAGGTTGTTTTTGGAGGCTTCAGGTTTCAGGTTGAGATGAAGGCGTGTTAAAGATGAATTCTCTGGATGTCTCTTTGTATTAACACCAGGACCGTGTCGTCCTGCCCCTCAGGACTGTCCCATCCCAACAACACAGAACTCAACACCACAGACAAAGGACACTTCCTGTCCCTGACGAGTCCAGAGACGTCTGTTGTCAAAGGAAGAAAAGACTTTCAGGGTAAGGACTTCCTCTGACATCTGACCAGAGAGGCGGCGCGAAAACAGCTTCCATCAGGACCTTGTGTGAAGCCGAGTGGGTCAGTGTGTTAATGTGAGACAGAGCGGAACCAGTCCACAACATGGACACGTCTGCACCAGCCTCAGACATTCAGGTCACAACAACACGTCCGCTGCTGAACCAGTCACTCATTTAAAACTGCATAGATCGCTCCTGTTCTTTAATCATTGCAAAGTCCATCAGCTCCAGGTTTTATAGAAAACCACCATCTTCAGATATTTCAATCAGTGTAAACGTCTCGTAAACATTCACTGTCTCATAAAGCGTCTTCATCTTAGTGTTCACTGGTTCTGAGTTCATGTGGAGACAAACTCAACAGAGGCTCCAGCAGTACGAGTCCATTACCTGAACATTCCTCTTCACCACTCCCCCACTTTACCCAGCAGCCCCTGGACAAGTTCAGACTTCTCTGAGGAAGAGTCTGAACACGTCTCCTCTTCATCGCCTCTCCATGAGAAACACAGCAGAGTGAGACTGGACTCTTTTGCACCTCGTTTGGTTTGGACAAACTTTTCAGTTTAGTCCGACCGAATCAAATGGAACAATGGAACAAACACAAGAAGCTCGGTTCAGACTCTCGAGTGTAAAACCGCCCTGAAGCTCACTCGCACCTAAAGAGGCTCGTGCTCCAGCTGCTTGTTACTGAAGGGGCTGTTTACTAAACTATAACATAAAGTTTAGATCACAGCAGCTGATTGTATATCATCTGTCTCCATGGTAACCAGGGAAACATGACACATCAAGTTCCTCTACAAGACAGACAACACTTCTCACAGAGCTGCTGCTGGTATGTAAGAGTCAGAAACATCCTGTCTGTGTATTTAATATCTACAGTAACTTCTATCAGTCGACCACAGGAGCTCAATCAATCAATCAATCGTTCAACCAACTAAAAATGTAATGGCAACTATTTAGATATTTTTATATGAAGAGATTTATGAATTCGCTCCACATAAAGCAAAACAAAACTGGGGATTTCTAGAATAAAGTCAGTTCTGTGTAAATATTATGAAAACAAAATCAGGACCATTTCTCTGTGAGAACATGTGAAAGTCATCTGAGGGTCGGGGCAGCAGGGATCAATCGTCCAATCGCCCTGACAGGGTTGAAAGGTTATTGAAGGGGTCAAATACAATAAAGCTGATCAGTAAAGCTGCTTTCAGACGTGGATGAACTCCGCAGCTCCTCATAACTTTCTCCGGAGGAGGTGCATGTGAGAGGCTCCGCAGTTTCTGTGGAGTATCTCCAACTGGCCTCCCTCTATCAGAATCCAGGAGGATCCGAAGGTAGAACACATCTCCAGGTGAAGAAGCTGTGAAACACGCGTAGAAGACACAGACGAAGACGCCAACAGAGCGTGTGCTGATAAGAGCCGTCACCGTGTTGTAAAGAAAATCAAGTGATCTTGGCAGCGGAGTTTATACGTCACTTCCTGTCTCTGTCTGCTGCACCCGGCTGCTCCACCTCTCGCCTGGATAATGCAGAGGATTCGTTGCTGATGATGATGATCAGTTCTTCTATTGATCGTCAGACGTTGTGTCTGTGAACATGACCTGTTGCATCACATATTAAAACTAGAAGGTCACTCAGTGGAGCTCATATCTCCATCAAGGCTCAACACTCTTCAAGCTGCACCAAATTACACACACTGATAAATATCAATCCTTGTTCATGCTTTTTTCAGCAACATCCATAAATTATTCTCTGGTAAAACAGAAATTGAAAGTTGCTAAACTGCGGTTGATAACCACGATGTGAAGCTCAGTGTCAAACTGTCCAGCATCAAGCACAGTGAGCAGCGCTGGCAGGTTCGTTATGTGCATGTGTGAAGTTTACTGAGGCACGTATTTAAACACACAAGCCTTAGTGCATTGATGTAGTGAGCATCAAAATAATCACAATAGTTGCATCACTATGGGGGGGGAAGAGAGAGAGAGAGAGAGAGAGAGAGAGAGAGAGAGAGAGAGAGAGAGAGAGAGAGAGAGAGAGAGAGAGAGAGAGAGAGAGAGAGAGACCAACACTATAGTTTGTGTAGGAGTCATTTACAGAACATTTTAACAACACTGTGATAATACTGATGACTGATCATTTTGTTCTCTATGATCAACATATATCAAATTTTCACACAGTTTCACGGAGAAAGACAAACTGAGGAGAAAGTCTCCAGAGATCCTCCACAGGTCATGTCTGAAGATGGCTTTACAATCAGACTACAGGAGGAGCCGAGGGACAAACCACACGACCGTCCACAGAGACAGGGACTGAGATTCAATTCATGACCGAACTGTTTCTCACTGTGACAGACGAGTGTCAGTGAAACGTTCACGTCAACATGAAGGAAACTGTTTGAGTCCCTGAGTCCTCAGACACTGATGACATCATCAAACGGCCACACACACAGAACCAAGCTCACCTGTGAGGTAACAATCACACCAGACTCAGACTGTCCACTGAACCACACACAGCAAATGTTTAAAGAATACACACACTGGTGGAAACCTTACACCCCTGCAGTCCCCATCCCCCACAACACACACACACAACACACACACACACACACACACACACGTGCTAGAACCTGGAGTTAGACAGAGGTTACATAGTGTTTGTGTGATCTTACCAGGTTGTATTCAGTGTGTGTGACCTTACAATGTTGTGTGTGTGTGTGATCTTACCATGTTGTGTACAGTGTGTAGTCAGCAGCTGTAAAATCCAGTTTGAGTCCATGTTCCCCCCTCTCTCTCTCTCTCTCTGTGTGTGTGTGTGAAAGTCTCTCCTCAGTCAGGTCTGAATTTCTCTCATTCACAGTTCAACCTCTCACATATTAAGCCCCTCCCACCAGTTGCCCCACCACCCTACCCCCCCTCTGCTCTGTGTCTCCCTCTCCTGGCTGTTCAGTGTTACAGTAGATTAATCCTCATTCTGTCAATTCATCAACTAAAAGTCAATGAAACTTATTTTAAAGTAAAAAATATATTTTTTAAATGAACTGGTGAATTATGCTGAAACTTAAATGTCGTAGAAAAGAACTTTTCATTTCCGTCGATGTTGACGCCTCTGTGGACAAAAGTGTTTCCACTTCACCTGTCGTGAAAAACCTTGGTCCAGACAACATGAGACACAAGTGAGTTCAGGACAAACACAAAGAAAACACCATGACACATGATATAAGATGATAGAGTTTACATCCTCTCTGTCTCTCTCTGCTCCAAATGTAAACTGAAAGAGGGAGAGATTCCTGGGAGCACCGACCAAAGCACGACAAGGGGGGGGGGGGGTTCAAAGATCAAAATACTCTACACATTCTTATATTGGCTGGAGTCAAACCACACCACAACACACAGCTGTTTGCAGGATGCATAGTGATGAGGTAATATATTGTAATTCTCATTCTGATCTCATCCAGTTGGTGAGGAACAGACTCAGAAGTACTGGTCTGTACTGGTTTAGCCTTTAGCCTGTTTCCTCTCCCTCCCCCGAAACATAAGCTTTTCCAGCCTGACTGTTGAATATCGTTGATCTGATCTTAGCAACAAACTGCAGAGTAAACAACCTGCTTGATGTTTACAAGTGAATGGTCATGTGACATGTTTTCCGGTGTGTTAGTGTGGACGGACAGATTACTTTTAAAATGAAGACAAGTCGGTGTGGAGGACGTGGTCTCAGAGCCTGATCAATGTCTGTGTGAAGCAGGAAGACGCCGGTGGAACAGATGCAGACACTGTCGTGTTACACATCACGCCTCTGATTACAGAACGCCCGCACGCCGTCTAAACTCACACAGTGGGACAGAGATATGTTGACTGTGTTTGGTTCAGTGTAAACAAGCGAAGGCGGCGTAATGAGGGGTCGTCTTGTTCTTCACTGCAGCGGAGGAGACTGTGAATCACAGCAGGTCTGAACCTGTCATTACTCCACAACTCTTTACATAATTACAGAAACATTATGTCTTCTACTGATTCAACTGAGAGTTCAAACTCATAAGCATCACAGTGAAAGTGTCCAGTGAGCACTGAGATAGACACCAGGACAGAGATAAACCAGGACAGGGACAGACACCAGGATAGAAACAAAGACAAACAGGAACAGCGACTGAGATAAACCAGGACACGGACAGACTCCATGACAGGGACAGACAGGGAATAGACAGGACACGGTCTGTGCTTTGTGTTGTTTCCATGGTGCTGTTACAGAAATTAAACGATAACAGATTGTCACTCTTTTCTAATCGCACGTAGAACTTGGTGTTTATTGTTAATGTGTGAAGTGGGGAGGGAGGACATGCAGCCCAGTACGAGGTGCCCGGGCCGTAGTGGACACCCGACAGTTGGTGAATGCATTGGGGGAAGTATGAACCGAATCAGGCAACATGAGCAAGATTAGGTCGGTTAGAGGTTATAAATGTTTTTCATACATTTTGGATTAATTGCCAAAGTGAGTTACAGTCAAAGTAATCAACACTGCACACACAGGTAGAGCAGAAGAGTGAAAATAATACAAGTCTCTCATTAAAGATTGTGTTAATATGTTCGTTACCACACTCGTTAGCTCATGTTAACGAGCCCACAGGTAAACGTGTTAACAAGTTAACTGATCCCTAACGAGCAGCGCTGAGGAGACGATTTACTGACCCGAGATCAGATCATCTTTATTTATTGACAGGTTTTTAATGGTTACAGATTCAGTGACTGGCGGATTCAACCAGACCAACAGAACTTTCACACTCACTTTCTACACCAACGGTCTCATCCTCCCTAGGAGACGGTCAGAGGTCAAACGTCAGCTCCACAGACCTCAGGTCAGTTTGATCCTTCACACAGCGAAGATAAATTCATCACATCAGGTCCAGACGACACCGGAGACCTTACTCCAACATGAGGGGGGGTTTAACCACTGGACCAGGGCAACATGTGACCACATTCATTCAGACGCTAACCTGCTGCTACCACTGCTAACGTGAGCCTCACTCTGCAAACCAACATGACATTGTTCCCACACACGCTGATTAAACTCTCCAACATGTCTGCTGTTCTGCTCACTGACTCTTCAGTTTTCTGACTGTTCTCCAACTGTTCTGCTCCGTCACATTTCTGTCTTTTAATTTATAAATGTCCATTTTAATGTGTAGAATGCACAGATACACCAGCTGCTGGAACACGTGTAGTTGTTCTACGTGTTCCCTGAGCACGTCCTGTTTCCCTTAGGAACAACTAAGGTTCCACTCAGACACATGGTGACAGACTGACTCTACACATTAATGAAACAACAGGTCAAGAGCCTCGTCTGGTCGTCAGTGCTGAGGTGGAACCAATGGAACCAGCCTGTGTCTGAGGTCCACCACCCCCCCCCACACACTCATATATATACACTAACACATTCTCACACACTAACACACGGGCAGGCCCCCACCTGAAGGAGCTATGCCGCCTCTGGCTAAGTTATACTCTGCTCACATTTTTTAAACGCCTCAGTAAGAAAGCTCAGAGTGTGTGTGTGTGTGTGTGTGTGTGTGTGTGTGTGTGTGTTATCTTAAGTGTTATCTGAAGTACAGCTCTGTGACTGAGCAGTGAAGCCTGTGCAGTGAGCAGTTCTGTTCCTGAACAGTTTTCTGTGGGGGGGGGCGAGTTACTTTCATAAGCAGAAAAATGCTGCATCAACAGACTTCCAGGATTAATCCATCATCTGGAGGGGAAGTCTGTGAAAACTGCTGGGTCTGATTTATTTAACATTCACTGAACGTTCCCTCTGAGTCGATCACATCGTCTTAAAGCAGCAGGTCAACACAGGGAAGACATCAGAGAACAGGGACATTTCAACAGGTTTGGACTAAATGCTTCACATATGAAAACAAACATCCATTTGAAATGCTGGACGCCCATGTGTCCTCAACATTGACATGGTTAAGCAAGACATCCACTTGAGGGCAGCGCAGAGTCCAGATGGGGTTCTGGTAAAGAAAAAGCGACCACGTAAATGACATGTTTGTGCCAAGGACCATTATTTAGACGCCTGTAGTTTCTCATCAACTCACAATTCCGATAAAAGTTCCACCATTGTTGAAATTTTTATCTCACTTATCTCACTTACGGACTAAATGAATGGAGGGTCCGTCCATTTCTGTATCTGACATTGGTATTAATGAGCTTTGATGATCAGGTGAACAGAGATCTCAGAACTGTGGACGATTCTTCCTGTAAGGGGGGACGGGGGATACAGAGGGCTGTGATCTGCCTCCATCTTGACTCTAACATCCGACTGAACAGATGTCAAACACAAACTCATATTTCTACTTCAAGACTTTAACTCTCTTGTGAAACTCGGTGTGGTTCATTTCTTCCTCGTGTCTCTGTTTCCACTTTCTGTCCTGGTTTGTTCCTGTTGTTTTTTAGCCATAAAATAGAAATGGTTCGTTTTGGCTCCAGTTCAACAGAAAAACAGACTGCGATGACATTGTGAATAAAATAAAAACATCTGAAATATGCACCAATGTTCTCTTCACTTCCTCACACACATCACAGCATCTACCTGTCTGTAAAGCACACGCACGCGTTTCACTGACATTCCAGGAATTCCAGGACACATTAAACATGTGCAAAGACACCGCGATGTCCCCGAGCCTCAGACTGAACCACAGATAACTGGGACCATGAAACACTCATCTTAGTTCAACACTCAGTTTTTTTTACTGGGTCAACTCACCCTGTGCGACTGGAGTACGACTCCCTCTCAGCTCCTCTCAGCACAAAAGTAAAGTATTCCAACCCTGAGGCAGCACCAGCGACAAGCTCCAGGACAACGCACTGTGCATGGGGACAAACACCGAACTGATCAGAGGTCAGTCAGTAGAATCAGTAGAGTACTGTTGAGTGTATCTCCAGCTCAGAGAAAACACACAGCATGTGTTCACACAGGAGCTTCTTAACAAAATAAACGCCCTCAGACACAGACAGCTCCACCCCCTGCTCTCTCTCTCTCTCTTTGTTTCTCTGTGTCTCCCTCTCTCTCTTTTAGAAGCATGTGATTCTATCAGATTCATTGAGTTCCCCAAACAGCTGGCAACACACACACACACACACACACCACACACACACACACACACACACACACACACAAACTAGGTGTTGGCAGCAATAAGAGGACATCAGGTCTTTAAATAGTGCAGCGATCTACGACACCTCCACAACAGTGAGAGTTGATGGGAGACCAGAACAATACAGACACGCGATTCTATACTGGAACATTTTAGTTTTAAATCTCATCACTGTTGCTATGGTTGCGCTCGGCATCCACACTACTCAGAAATGTCCTTATTCTAATCAGTCACGACTCGACAAGTGAATGCAACGCGTTGCTTATACTTAATGTCAGGAACAGTTGCCTTCATGACACAACTGTTCAATGAAAAAACTTGTGTTGAGGACACTGAACTCTGCCTGGCCAATCAGAAGACAGTATATTCCACAATTCAAATGTTTTGTTCCTTCAGATGCTTCAAACAAACGCTACAGTTTCATCAAACAGAGGAAAGTACTGAAAGATGAGGAAACCATTTTCTGCAGAGTCGCCAACAACAACCCAACTTATCTGACAAGTGAGGTAGATCAGCTAGCTAGGGCCCTTGTCTGATCGTAGCATCGTGAGGGGAATCAGTGGAGAAGCTAGCTGTAGCTAATTATCAGTAAGTCACACAAGCTAAGGTTGCTAAGTCAGAGCTGATGATCAGGACCAGGGTTTATCTAATGAAACAAATAAAACTTAACTACAAAATAACTGTCAAGACGAAGTGGCTGATACTGAAGCAGTAAATGTAGTAACTTCTCACCAAAAACTTCATCAGCACTGAGGCTTGACATGATGAAAATCTGCAGATTCATAATCTCAAGGACACTTGGGAGAAACTTCAGTGTTGTTTGAAAATCTTCACACATAATTCATTCATATGGCGTTAGCAGGGTTGCACATGCACATTAGTATGAGAAGTGGAGAAAAATATGAATAACGTTCAGAGATTTAATCTCTTTCGAGATCTTTAGCTGGTGTTTAATGTCTCAGATTCATAGTCAACTTTTTTTCTGCTGACATATTTCCTGATTAGAATGACTGAACTTATAACCGTTACTTTGGTTTTAATGAGTCACTGAGCAGATCATCAGGTGATGTCAGATCAATCTGAAGTCGTAATATTTCCCATCAATCCAAAATATCCGACGGCTACACTTCACCGACTAATGAACATAAAGGTGAAGTTTGAGTTTTGCTTCATAACTTCAGTGTGTGTGTTAAATTCAACCTGTAAACACACTGATGTTGCTCCTGTCCTGTGGGATATCGTTGTATCTGCTAATGCTAAGTGGCAGGTGGTCCTCCCAGCATCAGTGACCTTTGAGCTTTCAGGGTCTCCAGTGGTCACAGGGGACTCTGAGGTGTCTCTGGAGACAATGAATGAATAAATAAATAATAAGGAACACAGGGGACACAGCTGTGTCTCCATTACACTGAGAGATGAACACAAGGTGGACCTCAGTCCGACATACGTGACACGTGATGATGTCATCAAGACACCAGGTTATTAGTAACTGAACAGTTGACATCTACACTCAACTATAACAGTCTGGTTCCATTGTATTTTACAGAATAAACAATGCAGAATAGATGTACATTTATTTGAATGTTTTATGTAAAATTCTTACCGTCTCCTGTAGACTGTCCTCCAGGTTGAACATGGATTAAGTCTGATTCTGATCAACTGACGTTAAACCTGCAACAAAACAGCACCAGACGTCGCTTTAAAACACACACACTCATGTTAGTGCTGTTTACATCATGGAGACATCATGGAGACATCATGGAGACATCATGATGAGACCAGGAACAGTTACGCAAACTAGCTGCGTGGCGTGATGCAAAGTGTTTCAGACAGAGGCTGAAAAGAGGAGCTGCAGCAGTGGACAGTAAAACCAGGAAGCTCCTGATCAGTCAGTGAAAAGAACCACGAGTCTCAGTTCAGAATGTGGAACAAGTGATTTAGATGTAAAAAGTCTCTCTCTCTCTCTCTCTCTGGTTCCTCCAGGATCGTTTCCTCCCTCAGAGTCACTGACCTCCCCCCATTCCTCCCCCTTCCTCTTTAAAATGGTCGCCTATCGCCCCCCCTCTTCTGGCTGTGAGTGAATATTTGGTCCTGCTGTTCTGTTGTGCTGCTCGGGACATTTAAAAATCAGCTCTGCCTTAAAGGGGGCCTCTGTGGAGTCTCATTGAACCATAAGCTTTGAGGTGTCTGCCAGGCCTCCCTGAGGAGAGGGGGCTCCTGAACTCAACACTTCAACCTGTCTGAGACTTTTATGGTCCCAAACCAGGCTCCTTTCATATGACTGCTGAATATGTAGAGAGGAGGACGAGGGCAGGAGGGTGAACAGGGTCACACCACTTAAAGACTTGAAGATCTGATCCCAATTCACTTTGAATTATTCACGTTCCATAAAATACGACTGCTCCTAAACTCAACCAGATTGTCCAGAAAGTATATAACGACTTATTGAAAAATTAATGACATGATCTCATGCCGATCACAGCTGAGAGCTCAACGTCCATTACAACCAGTGTTTAACAAAACGATGAAAGTTTGATTTACAAGCGTTTAAGTCGTTTGCAGCTACGGCTCTTATGATTGGTCGATTTCAATTAACAGAGTTTTAATTGATAAAAAAGTCAAACTGTATCTGACCCATCAGCTGATTGATTCATAAAACACCAACAGATTCTTACACGGGGAAAACAAACGTGAGTTACACTTTTCATAAATGTCTGCCCTACACTGTAAATAAAGATGGACAACATGACTAAGCCAAATCCTCTGGAATGCCCCCTGGTGGCTGTCTGCGGTATAGGTCATACACCCAGCCTCCGACATTTTAGCAGATGGGACATGAACCAGAGAAAATCAAAGGAATCAAAGTACATATTTTTTGTCTGATTATATATGAACGAGCTGTGATGTCATAATTGACAGCTGACACTGACTCACGATTGGTCAAGTGCATGTATGGGCGGGACCTTGATACCATGGCTACACGATCACTACTGCAGACTCTGACTCCGAATGACATCATCAGCACAAAATGGCAGCGTTGGTATCCGAGATCTTTTGGCTTCATTATGTGGACAGTGGGAGGAAGTGGAGACGTGTCGACCATCTTTATGTTCAGTCTGTGGTTTCTGCAGATGAACTTCTCCTGGCCAGCGTTCTTTACAGCGCTCGTCCAGATGTGACCTATGAGGCCTTTCTAGGTCTGTGAATCTTAACATTTGTTTGCATGTTGTTTATTGTGAGTAAAAACTTCTTTGATTACGTCTGTGCAGTTTGACGAGTGGACGTCCGGCATGCGGTCACACGTAGCGGTGATTACCCAGCATGCTTTGCTGGGCCGTTCTGTGTAATTACTGTTGCTGTGTGATCTCGGGGGTGTGAGAACAGGATGACAGCACATCTATAAAACAGCACATCTCTGTGCTCTGGTGGAAAAGTACAGCTCGGGGCTCGGACTGACAGGCCGGCAGCCACAGCTCATCACAGAAGAATGTGAGAGGGTTTTCCAGCTCAGAGAACAATCTGCAGGCAGCCAATGAGAAGCAGGGACAGGCCTGGAGCTAAGCCCCCACAGAATAGTTTCATTCTTGGCCGGCTGGTCCGGGGGCCGGCCGCTTAGCCTCCAAAGAGAGACCAGGACCTCCCAGCTGGACGGACACAGAGCTGCAGAGCCTGGAATAATTTTAAATCAGACTCCAGAAATAGCTTTATTTATACATCTACACTTGACTGCTCTATACTTTTATTATATTTATCTATATAACTTTTCATCTCTCTTTCACAATCTTGCAAATCAAGTGATTGATTGATTGATTCCCCCGTATAAAACAGGGGTTTTATATATATCCAGAGGCAATTAGTCGTCTAAACTATTAAACATTTATTCCAATCAATCAGCAACAGAAATACTCTTTGGTAAAAGTAATGATTAATATTCTATTAATGACAGGGCTGCAGTCGATTCTGTAGAATGAGGAATCGTCATCAGACTGTAAATGAAGATGGAGCATGACACCTCATCTAGATACCCCTGGTGGTTGACTATGGTATAGGTCATAGGCCCAGTTCACACCTGTACTCAGAGCTAATCACTTGTGATCGGAACACAACAACCACATGTTAACACCAGGTGTGTACGGGGCCACAAACCCAGCCTCCTCCATGTTGACAGATGGGACATGGACAAAACCAAACAAAATTAAAGTTTGGTTTCAATAAGTTTGATCTTATTAGTGATTTGATGATATAAAAACAGGCTGAGACGTCATGATTGACAGCTGAGGCCAACTTGTGATTGGTCAAGAGCATGTGTGGGTGATCACTCTCCTCTCTCGTCCAACCACCTCTCCTCTCTTCCATTTTTCTCCGCTCAAGGCAGATGTCTCCCACATTGAGACTGGTTCGAGAGGTTTCTTCCAGTTAAAGAGTTTTTTCTCTCCACTGTTATGTTTCTAAAGTCTCCAACTTAATATGTAAAGTGCCTTGAGATAATGTATTTTATGATTTGGCGCTATACAAATAAAATGTTACTGAATCACTCCTGCACAGACTCTGACTCCAGTTGATGTGAGGTTGTGTCAGTGTGACAGACTCGGAGCTGATCATTACATCAACACTGTCACAGTCTGTCAACATAATGATGAGTTCACAGAGCAGGAGGAGACAGTTCACCCCCCGTGTTTCCTCTGCTGTCCAACACTAACTAGTTCAAACACCTGGCTCAGGTGAAGCTGCTGATAAACAATCAATTACATCTATTTAGAGCCAGAGACAAGTGACCTCGCTGACCTGCAGCAGACAAACATCTCTTACCTTCTCTGTTCCTCTGCTCTGAGACGATGACTCAAGTCCAGACCTGTAGTTCCAGGAACCAGAGGCCGAGCCACAGTCCTGCTCTGTGAAAATAAAAATAACACAAAGCTGTAAAAAACTATCTAATGATGAACTAATTATGAAAACAGTAATTAGTATTAGACTAATTAAACAGTAAATGACAGACAGAGGCCACAGATATTCAAAACATGTATGTGGTTATCAGGCGATAAAACAAATCAACACATCATCATGATTTAAACCAGGAACATCAACATCAACCAGACAAACAGTCGACAGGTCTACGACAGTCAACACTACAGAGAGTCTGCACACGAGCGGTGATGAAATGAGTAATAATAAACTTTATTGATAAATTACCATTCATAAAATAGGTTTACAAAGTCAGACATAAAAACAGATGCTGCAATTACAAGTTTAAACAAATTAATGTAAGAAACAGTGGACACAACAGTTCTACAGTGTCTGACACAGAACTGCAGCCCCACACACACACACACACACACGCTGGTATGTGCTTTCACTAGGTTCAGAGTCTGATGGGGATCAACTCTGAGCTACAACAGCAGCTGAGGAGTGAGAGGAGCCACAGATCTGAGAACAGCTGCTGTGAAACAGATGTGTGACGAGGCTGAAGACAGCTGCACTTTACATCACATCGAAAACTGAACATGAAGCTGTAGTTTGGATCTAAACCTCTGAACAACATGAAGCTGTAGAGAAGACAGTGAGAGCTTCAGTCAGTGTGTTCATAAACTCATGTTTGTTAGGAACTGAAGATCACTGCATCTGACGATCAACTCTGCTGTGTAGAAAACAAACGTCTGTTTTAACCACACAGTTCAACGGTGTGTATTTATCAGACAGGTTCACACAGGAACAGACTGAGGCAAACGACCACCAGGTAAATCTGTCACGTCGGGGGTGGCATATAGCTCACCCGGTAGAGCTGCCGCCTCACCCGTAGCGGCCCAGGTTGCGGCCCTATGCTGCATGTCTTCCCCCGCTCTCTGTCCCCACCCCCTTCACAGCTTGCTCTCTGTCCCCCTTCACAGCTTGCTCTCTCTCTCTCTCCAAATAAAATAATAAAAGGCCGAAAAAATACATTAAAAAAATAACAATCTGTGACGTCACACAGAGACGTCACACGCTGTGATGACAACATGCTAAAAAACAAGAGACACTTTCACTTCTGATTTAACTCGACTCAAACTGCTTCTTCATGAACAGTCCACTCAACATCCTCAACATGAAGCCACAGGACACAGGATGTAGAGTTCCGTTGGTTTCTTCAATTCTACATGTTACTGTGACTGAATGTGATTGTGTTTAATCTAACCAGAAACAGGCCGGGTACTGCCCCCTGCTGGACCACAGCAGCGGTACACTGTGGTGGACAATGGTCTGAACCACCGGGTGCAGTCCAATAGTCCATTTAGCTCAGGAGGGTTCAGAATGAGTGAAATGACCTGGAGGTATTTCAGCGGCCTCCATAGTGAGAGATGTTTTAATTCTCCAAAGGACGAGGAAAAAAGATTCAATGCTTATAACTTATTTCCTTCAGCGGAGGAAACAATGAACCATCATTTATCCAGATCATGATCGATTATCTATTAATCTAATAATTATTTCTGGAGGTAAAACTGAGTCTGAACGTGTCAATGAAAATATTATTAATAAAATGACTATTTTCCAAAACCGACAGATATTCAGTCTGTCATGTGACAAAGAACCAGTGAGTGTTTGATGGATCAATAAATATTAATAACTGTGTTCTGATGATGGAAAGAATATTTGATTTACAGCAGGAGGTTCCCAGTAACATCCACAGTGATCCATCACCTGAACCACCTGACCCACCTGACCCACAGGAACTAATGAGCTGCTCACAGTGTTATTACAGAACGTGTTCTCACTCCGTTACACACACTACAGAATGTGCACAGTTCAGGACACGCACGGTTACACAACATGTAGCTGCAGGGGAGACTCACAAACACAAGCAGACAGTTTTACTGCATGAGCTGAAATTCACCCCCCCAGGACACAATACTGTGTGTCAGTCAGAAAACAGCACCGGCAGGAGGTAAATCACAGACAATATGTTCCAGTCGTATCAGTTTCTGTGTTAATGTTCACTAACATGAAACTTTGAACATAATGATCTTTATATTTAAATTCTAAATATTTGGTAAAATGTGTGTATTCTTTTTAATAATACATTTTATGGTTAACCTTTATGTGGAGGGTTTGATGACATCTTAGGAATCAATGTAATCAATATAATGAATATATCAATGAATCTAGAGACTAATACATACCAGAGCAGTCAATAATAAAAAAGAGAACAATAAAAGAAAGTTAAGATAATATATATGTTCAAGAATCTCAAGCCCAAATGTCCATTCTATGAGACCGGGAGTGGGCGGAGAGAATGACCTGTCACATGGGAGGAGACTAGAAAAGGGGAGGCGATATAAAGGCTGGGTGTGTCCTCTTCAAATCCCTTTGTTTGAGAAATTTAATATAAAATAATCCTAGTGATGTTTCATCTAAATTATACAAATTGTTGTTATATTTACCCTAGAATGGGCCCTTTATATTTAAATACTTTATATTTACATCAGGGGGGGTCCGCTCTATGGAGGCCGCCATGTTTCTTGTAGTAGCCCAGACTGGACAAACTAAACGCTTTGAGTATTTATGAAAACTGAAGGTTACCACCGGTTCTCTTTCATGTTTGGAGGATGAGGTGAGGGGTGTTCATCTAGTGGTTAAGTGCAACATGACACTTCACCACTAGATGTCACTAAATTCTACACACTAAACCTTTAACCTAGAGGATGCATTAATATGTAAGCAACCGTATGCACTTTTGTTGTTGTTGTTTTTATTGTTTTGGCATTGAAAGATATTGAATTATGTTTTGTTCATTGAACAGAAAACATCATTACACCATCCCTCCTCCATCCCTCCATCAACCTCACCACTAATAAAAGGTTAAAAGGCCTCCAGCAGCTTACTTACTGTCAACTAGCAGCCTCCATCAGCTAACTGTCAACTAGCAGCCTCCATCAGCTAACTTACTGTCAACTAGCAGCCTCCATCAGCCAACTGTCAACTAGCAGCCTCCATCAGCTAACTTACTGTCAACTAGCAGCCTCCATCAGCTAACTGTCAACTGCAGCCTCCATCAGCTAACTTACTGTCAACTAGCAGCCTCCATCAGCTAACTGTCAACTAGCAGCCTCCATCAGCTAACTTACTGTCAACTAGCAGCCTCCATCAGCCAACTTACTGTCAACTAGCAGCCTCCATCAGCCAACTTACTGTCAACTAGCAGCCTCCATCAGCTAACTTACTGTCAACTAGCAGCCTCCAGCAGCTTACTTACTGTCAACTAGCAGCCTCCAGCAGCGAACTGACTGTCAACTAGCAGCCTCCAGCAGCTAACTTACTGTCAACTAGCAGCCTCCAGCAGCTAACTTACTGTCAACTAGCAGCCTCCATCAGCTAACTTACTGTCAACTAGCAGCCTCCATCAGCTAACTAACTGTCAACTAGCAGCCTCCACAGCTAACTTACTGTCAACTAGCAGCCTCCAGCAGCTTACTTACTGTCAACTAGCAGCCTCCAGCAGCTAACTTACTGTCAACTAGCAGCCTCCATCAGCTAACTAACTGTCAACTAGCAGCCTCCATCAGCTTACTTACTGTCAACTAGCAGCCTCCAGCAGCTAACTTACTGTCAACTAGCAGCATTCATCAGCTAACTGTCAACTAGCAGCCTCCAGCAGCTTACTTACTGTCAACTAGCAGCCTCCAGCAGCTTGCTAACGTCAACTAGCAGCCTCCATCAGCTAACTTACTGTCACTAGAGCCTCCAGCAGCTTACTTACTGTCAACTAGCAGCCTCCATTCAGCTAACTGTCAACTAGCAGCCTCCATCAGCTAACTTACTGTCAACTAGCAGCCTCCATCAGCCAACTGTCAACTAGCAGCCTCCATCAGCTAACTTACTGTCAACTAGCAGCCTCCATCAGCTAACTGTCAACTAGCAGCCTCCATCAGCTAACTTACTGTCAACTAGCAGCCTCCATCAGCTAACTGTCAACTAGCAGCCTCCATCAGCTAACTTACTGTCAACTAGCAGCCTCCATCAGCCAACTTACTGTCAACTAGCAGCCTCCATCAGCCAACTTACTGTCAACTAGCAGCCTCCATCAGCTAACTTACTGTCAACTAGCAGCCTCCAGCAGCTTACTTACTGTCAACTAGCAGCCTCCAGCAGCGAACTGACTGTCAACTAGCAGCCTCCAGCAGCTAACTTACTGTCAACTAGCAGCCTCCAGCAGCTAACTTACTGTCAACTAGCAGCCTCCATCAGCTAACTTACTGTCAACTAGCAGCCTCCATCAGCTAACTAACTGTCAACTAGCAGCCTCCAGCAGCTTACTTACTGTCAACTAGCAGCCTCCAGCAGCTTACTTACTGTCAACTAGCAGCCTCCAGCAGCTAACTTACTGTCAACTAGCAGCCTCCATCAGCTAACTACTGTCAACTAGCAGCCTCCATCAGCTACTTACTGTCAACTAGCAGCCTCCAGCAGCTAACTTACTGTCAACTAGCAGCATTCATCAGCTAACTGTCAACTAGCAGCCTCCAGCAGCTTACTTACTGTCAACTAGCAGCCTCCAGCAGCTGACAACTGTCAACTAGCAGCCTCCATCAGCTAACTTACTGTCAACTAGCAGCCTCCAGCAGCTAACTTACCGTTAAACGCCCGCTGCTAACATGCTAACTAGCACCAGCAGCCGTTAAACTGAACGTGTGCTAACATCACAGATAGCCGAACATGCTAATTAGTTAGCTGCGCCAGATGAATGAGCGGAGCAGGCTAAGCTAACATGCTAGCAGCCATGTGTTCCCTCCTCCATCCTGCGGAGTGACGTCGAACATTAAAAATCCGGTTTAATCCGTTTCACTGGTTCCACTCACTTTCACCGGCAGTTTACCGGCAGTTTACCGGGAGTTCACCGGGAGTTTACCGGCAGTTTACCGGGAGTTCACCGGCAGGTCAGCGGCAGGTGTTCGGAGCCTCTGTCGGCCCCTCCTATGTTGCAGATCAGGTAGAACTTCCCTCCAATAGGTAGAGTTCACCCGCTCATACCCTGCCTCTGATTGGCTTAGCGTCATAGGTCCCCCATCTGTAACCAATCATCACTCTCCAGAGCCCCTCTAAAACCTCACATGCTCCCACAATGCAACAGGTCAATAAACAGAGTCACTTCATCGTCCACATCTGTCTGACATCAGACATGAGATACGTTCTTCAAATGTTGTTTAGATCAAAACCCACATTAATTATCATTTTAAAAACTCAGTTCATCCTCGTATGACTCAGGACACAGTGAACATCTGTAAGTGAGTGTGAGAAACATCTGTAAGTGAGTGTGAGAAACATCTGTAAGTGAGTGTGAGAAACATCTGTAAGTGAGTGTGAGAAACATCTGTAAGTGAGTGATGATACAGTCCTGATTTAAAAGAACTGGTGGATTCCTCAACATTTGTTCCTGACATTTGTTTAACGTCTCCGCCATATTTAACAGCTTCATTTATTTGTCTCAGACTCAGTAAAGACGAGTTTGCTCAGAAAATACACCTCACATTTATTGACGCCAACATTTTGACACAAACAGTTTTCATTTGAATTTGGACGAATCACAGATGAAACTCAAAGACTCTGCAGCTGGTCTGTGATCAGACGCAGCAGAGCTGGTACGAACACTCGTGATGCGTTCAGGTTCCTTCTGTCAGATCCAGTTCACGTATCTTTTCAGTGTAAAAGCCTTTTCTAGAAGCAGCAGCATGTTTCTCTTACTTCAGTCACTGGGAGACAACGAGGCGACAGGACGGACGACAAAGGTCTCCAGCAGCTGCTGCAGCACGACACGTTCAGGGACCTGGAAATCTGAACGCCTGGGGCACCATGAGACCTGCTGGTGGAAACTAATGAGTGAAATCTGTAATATTCACCTGATTAATCTGATCCTTTAATTTGTTCACAGGGATTATTGATCTGCAGCTGGTTCCTTGTGCTGTGTTCAGGTCACATGGAAGTTTCATAAAGAAGGACGGACACGGACTCTGAGAAGATAATTAAACCCAGACGTGATGATCCTGTGCTACATTATCATCCAGTGTTGCTTTGTTACCAATGTAATAAAAGGTTCTACATTTAGACGAGTGCAGCTGTGTGTGTCTCTTCCTGTGGTCCATGCTGATATGGATATGGACAGCAGTGTTATGAGATGCTGTGGTGTTGTATCCTTATTTGATGTTGTGTTGTTTGATGTTGTGTTAAGTTGAGTTGCTGCAGCAGCTGCTGGACTTTGTGCGACAGAAGCTGTAACACAAACTGACTCTTTGGCAAAACAAGACACACAAACTTCAGATTCAGTGTGAAAACATTCTGCTGGTGAATAATGAACCTACACACACACACACACACACACAGCGACACAGAGTAAGGCAGTTATAGACAGACACACACTGTCTACATGTTCATGAAGCTTTTACACTTTGGTCTTTGAAAACAAGCGACTCAGTCGATCTTTACAAACGACGCTCGACACGTCGACGGAGATAAGGCTTCGGAACACTTCTGTCCCCTCAGGGAGTCCAACTGCAGGTGGCGCTGTGCACACACATCTTCACTCAGACCATTACAGGACAGTTACACTTTATTACAACATGAGTCTTTGTCACTCAGCATGTGAACTGGTCAAGGATTAAAAAGACTGATTATCTGTAGATGATCAATACTTCACTGGTTTTTCTAAAAAGCGGCATCAACACTTTAAGATGATTCACTATAAATGTAATATTTATAATATTTAAAGTTAAATTGATCTCATCATGAACATCAGCAGAGATGTTCAAGTACAAATCTATATATTACTTCCCGTCATTAAACGTCTTGTCGTCTCCTACGAACAGGAAGTGGGACATGTGACTCCACTGACAAAAACACAACATCACATTAAACTGAATGAACAGATGAGGAACTGACGCAGGACGGATGAGACAGAAACGAGTCATGTGACCCACTGAGACTCTTTCTGCGTTTTTTAAATACGTCAGACGAGACACAAGAAGCTCTGAACACAAATGTCTCGCCCCCACCTTCACCTACTCTGACGGATTTAGGCGATGAATGGGACAGTGTAGGTCCAGAATTTATAGTCACGGGGAGGAAGTTATAAATTCCAGACCGCTTTCTGATTGGACGCAGAATGAGTGAACGATCGTGAGTGAATGATGAGTCATCAGTGTTTTACAGGAAGAGAAAAGACAGAAATCTAGATGTAAAAATACCAGAATGTTGGTTTTACAGTTAACACAGAGTCACAGGATTCTACCTGGAACACGTATTAATCAGGTCATGTGACCTGTCACGTGTGTGGGTGGTGACGTTAACGAGCTCAGGTGATTAAACATCTCTGAACCAAGTGGGCGGAGCGGAGGCTGTGATTGGACGGATGATTATCATATCAGAATAAGGGCACAGTCAAATAAACGCAAATGTATCAATGGCGAACCTTCCCCTCCCGTTCACTTCTGTGTGAGTGGGGGGGCAAATAAACCTTTATGTCCTGTGACAAAGTCAATCCGCAGCTTGACTTCAGGTGGAGTTTAACTTTGGTGAAATTTGAGCTGCTACATTCATGTGTGAGTGACCTTGTGTGAGAACTGACAGAGCGAGCTGGTTTCTTATTGGACGACCTGACATTCGTGTGCGTTACAGCTGGGTGGGGCCTCGGCTGTGTGGCTCGCTGCCGCCTGCGGGGGGCGCTGACACCAGGCTTCTCAGGTAGACACAGGGGTTCCTCCTCCCCCCTGAGCCAGGGGTGGAGCCTGGAGGAGGTGGTGGTGGGGGCAGGGACCCGGGGGGCCTCAGAGATGACATGAGCGGCTGCAACTCCTGCGCTGCCGCAGACTCCTCCTCCTCCTCCTCTTCCTCCTCCTTCTTTTTCTTCTTCTCCGAGAAGATGAAGGAGCCCTGTGACACCTGTGCTCCGATGGAGGAGGTGCTGCTCCCTAAACTGCTGGGTGGGGTGTAGGAGGCCGGGCGGGGCCCTCCCAGTCTGGAGAGGGCGCTCACGCGGGGGTGGATGGGCTCGACAGGGGCTGGTGGCGAGGAGATGCTCTCCAGGGAGGAGATGCTCTGGTTCCAGGCCTGCTGGAGGTCGACGGGGATGATCTTTGTGGCCTCCACAGACACACAGGGGGGGGTGGAGCCCACACCACCCTTCCACGGTAACTGGCTGCCTCCGCTGATGGGTGAGGGGGGGGCGGCGGTGGGACTCTGAGCCCCGTCCAGAGCTGCTGGGACTGAGGGAGGAGACACAACGAGAGGAGGGTTAGAGTCTAAACGGCTCCTGTCTCTGGCAGTAAAGGTTCTTCAGGGGGGGTCAGATCCAACCACTGATCATCAGTGTGATCAATCACAGAGAAACTGGAACAGCTGCTGTCGTCATCACGTTAACACAAACTTTTTAACTTTATTGAAAATCAGGTTTGAGAACAGGTGATAAAACCACGATGAGCTGCAGCACAGCTGGAGGTCGACAGGTCATGTGACTGATCTCACCTGATGTCGGTCGGTCGACCTGACGAGCGACAAACATGATGCCAACGTCTTCATCCTTCTCCGGGTCTGAGTGTTCTGCTTTGTCTTCCTCCGACTCCACAGGAACGACCACTGGATCTGAATACACACACACAACTCGTCAGTGCACAGACGCGCCCTGATGGCGGTCAGGTGTGTTGAAGGTGAAGGGCCCCGCAGAGGCCCCTGAGCGCTCTGACCTCCCATCACTGGGCCTTACCTTTGTCCTGCCAGCTGACGTTGCGTCTGGGTTTGTCGCCCCCGTCGTCTTTGGTGTCAGATCCTCGCCGCTGTCGAAAGAAGAATAAACCCGTCAGCTCACCTGCAGCTGTGTGTGTGTGTGTGTGTGTGTGTGTGTGTGTGTGTGTGTGTGTATGTGTGTGTGTGTGTGTGTGGTGTGTGTCTGTGTGTGTGTGTGTGTGTCTGTGTGTGTGTGTGTGTTGTGTGAGGTAGACCTTCTTGAGGCTGCGCTCCTTCTTGTGTCGTTTGTGTCTGGTGGACTTGAACGTCTCCATGCGACTCTTCATGTTTCTCTGGAAAACCTCCCGATCCTGACGCTCCTTCTCCCCCAGAGGCATGAAGTGTCGACTGTAGTGAGACTGATACTGAACAAACACAACACAGACACACAACAAAGTGAGTACACTACATATAACACAGTACTTATAGAAACTCTCTGTGTGTGTGTGTGTGTGTGTGTGTGTGTGTGTGTGTGTGTGTGTGTGTGTGTGTGTGTGTGTGTGTGTGTGTGTGTGTGTGTGTGTGTGTGTGTGTGTGTGTGTGTGTGTGTGTGTGTGTGTCTTACCCGTCTCCTGGGTTTGTACAGGTTTCCTGCGAGGACATGATGTGTCTCTGAGTCCTCCTCCACTTTGGCTCCGGGGACGTTATCAATCACCTGGAGGTCCAGACACACACCGCTGCCGTTCTCACGCCTGGAACACGCAGACAACAAGTAAACAACACGTAAACAACACGCAGACAACAAGTAAACAACACAACACCGAGCCTGGAACAGACCACATTGTCCTTCTAAGATTAAACTAAATCACAATTCACATTCAACTACATTTCCCATGATGCCCTCACTGCCTGGGGCTGATGGGAAATGTTTCTCATCATGTGAACAGTATTTATTTCATCACACACATCATGTGTGTGAGTCTGTTTCCATCAGTACAACACGTGAAGTGATGAATCTGATCACATGCACACGCACACACACACACACACACACACACACACACACACACACACACACACACACACACACACACACACACACACACACACACAAACACACACACACACACACACACACATGGGACTCACAGGTAGTTGGTGACGTTGGTGACTTCAGGAAACGAGGCTCTGGAGGCCATGGAGGGAAGAGACAGTCTGGCCGAGGTCAGGACGTTCCCACCCTACACACACACACACACAGAGACACACAGACACACAGACACACACACACACACACACACACACACACACACAGAGACACACAGACACACCCACACACAGACACACACACACAGGTCAAAGGTTAAAAGCTGTCCTCACATCAGCGTTCCCTGTTTCTCCTCTTGAAGGCCACATCTCCCATAATCCCTCAGTTCTCTACACAAACGTTGTAAAGATGGATTGAGGGTCTGACGTCGCCGGTCACACTTTCACTCCATGTGAAGCCTCGCTGCAGATTTGCTTCACCGCAGGAACCAAGTGTTTCATTAACCTGCTCGTTTGCACAGAATGAAACGAGCAGAAGGTGAAAGTTCACCACTGATACATTCACACACGTGGGACTGAAGTGGCGACTCGCTCTCACCTGGTCGATGACGCTGATGGCGTCTCGGATGTTGATCTTCTGATACGCCTCCCACAGCTCGCTCTTCCTGTACACCGACTTCCTCAACAGCAGCTTACTCAGGTAGTTCTTATCAAACTGCTCCCACCTGAGGACGACACACACACGTGACCACTCACGTATGACACACGACCACAGACATGATGTCATCAGGATGTCTTCAGGACTGACTTGTCTCGCCAGTGGTGGTATCCCTGCAGGCCTGCGATGTCCTCCACCGCCGTCAGGATGTGATCAAAGGCCTGAGGACACAGGATGACATCATCAAGATATCAGATCAATAACAGGAAGTGACCGTGACCACGGAGCTGAATCTATCAAACATCTGAATGATGGAGGGAGAGAGAGAGAGAGACGACAGGAGCACAGGTGGTCTTCTCTTTGACTGAAGAGGAAGACAAAGGAGAGGAGGAGGAGGAGGAGGAGGAAGAAGAAGAAGTGTCCTCTCACCCTCTCGTGGATCTCCTCGTTGATGGTCGGTTTTCTGCTGGTGGAACGAGGAACTTTGAGCCAATTCACCAGAGGTTTGATGGTCAGGCCCTGACAACAGGAAATGAACGTGTGACACAGACGATGACCTCAACACCACAAACCAATCAGAAACCAGGACACGTTCACACAACCTTCAGACGTCATACAACACACACAAACACACACACAAACACACACACTGCAGTGAACTCAGCTCTCACCTGGAACATGACCGTGAAAAACACCACCACGATCGTCGTGGCGACAAAGTAATCTTTGGCTTTGACGCGCTCGCCGTCCAGCAGCACCACCAGAGCGAACGCCACCGCTCCCCGCAGGCCGCCGTACGACATCACCACCTGGTCGATCTTGTCCAATGGGACGAGGCGGAAGCGGTTGAGAACCCAGGTCTGACCGATCACACCTGGAGAACAGAGGTTATCATAGGTCGGTTACAGATGGACAGAGGGCGGAGGTCACAGTGTCGGGGGAGGCGAGGGAGGGACTGACCCATGGCTCTGAAGACGAAGATGAAGACGAGGGTGCAGGACACCAGGCCTGTGTCCCAGGCCCACTTGGTCTTGTCCACGGCTGAGATCCCCAAGAAGATGAAGATGATGGTTTCAGCGATGCTGGCCAGAGTCTTCATCGTGTACTTGACCGTGGTCCGAGACTTCTGGGAAATGTTGGCCTCCACGTATTTATTGGCTCCAATGCCACAGAAGGTCATTCTGATTAGATGACAAGAGGGACACTGTCTCTATGTGTGTCTCTTGGTGTGTGTGTGAGTGTGAATGAGAGGAGATGGGACAGGGACCAAATTAAATATCAATCTACACTAAGTAGTCTCGTTGTAAAAGACTGAATTGGACTGAACAGCAGCTGTTAGCAAAGAAAACAGGGTCAGTAACACTGTGATTGATTCTCCATGTTGTTTCTACTCTGGCAGCTGAGGCTGCTTGTTTTCTTCATGAAGAGGGTCATGTGATCGAAGCCCGACAAATCGGTGAAGGCTGTGTGTGTGGCTCATGGAGTTCTGCTCGTTCTGCTGGACTTACGACAGGATGGCGGACAGCGAGAAGAGCTCGGCGGTCAGGTACGCCAGGTAGACCAGCAGGAAGACGAAGAGCGGCTCGATGATGCGGACCTTCTTAGTGAAGCGAGTGATGAAACCCAGGATGACGGCAAAGAACAGACCCACCAGAGTCCCGCCGATACTGACGATGAGGAAGGAGGCTGCGCAGGAGGAAGATGATGAAGATGAGTGAGCTCCAGAAGAGAAGATGACACTTTTATCGTCTCTGTGAACTCACCAACTCCTTTGAAGTAATCTGCCGTCTGAACGTTCTCCGCTCCGACCTCCACGAAGGAAATGTAGACTTTATATAAAACCTGCAGCAGAGAGAAGCGACAGGTCAGACATGATGACGTCACTCAGGTTACCGATGGTTACCGGTTAAAGGGCCGTGACGTCACCTGTTCCTGACGGGAACCAGAGTGTGTTAACCAGAGTGTGTGTGAACCAGAGAGAGTGTGTGTGTGTGTGTGTGTGTGTGTGTGTGTGTGTGTGTGTGTGTGTGTGTGTGTGTGTGTGTGTGTGTGTGTGGTGGTGACTGAGCTGCACTGATGTCACTTCCTGTCAAGCACAGATGATGAATCGTCATGGAAACATGTAGAATGTTGTTCCTGCGGCTGCAGGTCACAGTTTCAGTTTCTTCCCACACTGAGTTGTGTTGGTGGGATTAGCTCAAATTCTGAGTTCTGCGGAGGATTAGAAAGCTGCAGAGTTAATCTGCTCGAACTCTTTAATCTCACGTTACTGAGTCAATGTGAATTCTTTCTGCGTCGCTCTGTTTTTCACAATAAACTTCTTTAACGTGTTGGAACGTTTGACTCAGAAGAAAAGTCAGAACGTCTCCGCTGCTGAGACGAGGATCAGACTTCAGGTCTGTGACAATAAACCATATTCTGGTTTTATATTTCAATGATGGGTTAGTTTATAGACAATTATCAAAATAACTCAGAAATACAACGAGAGCAAAGTGGACATGACCGACACACACACACACACACACCTAGTAAGCCTCTCTTACATATGTTTACCTCTTCTGCCCTGTGTGTGTGTGTGTGTGTGTGTGTGTGTGTGTCTCACCACGGTGACGGCGTCGTTGAGCAGTGACTCTCCGAACACGATGATGAAGAGCATGTCGTTGATGTGAACCTCTCGAACACGGCCAGCACCGCCACCGGGTCCACGGCCGAGATCAACGCTCCGAACAGCAGGAAGTCCATGAGGTCGGCCTGCACACGCTCATCTGCACACACACACACACACACACACACACACACACACACACACACACACACACACACACACACACACACACACACACACACACACACACACACACACACACACACACACACACAGGAGACGCAAATTCTATTTGTTGGTACCTGAACGTGTCATAGTTACAGGATGACATCACAGAGTCTCCAGGTAGCTGACCCTCTCTGACCCCCAGTTACTGACCCTACGACCCCTGTAACTGACCTATGACCCCCAGCAGTTTGGCGGCATACAGGCAGAAGCCGGTGCAGAAGGCGTTCCACAGCGTCCCGACCACGGCGTACGTCAGGATGGCCCCCAGGTTGTCGAAGAAGAGGCGGGCGGGCATGAAGTACCCGGCGTCGCCCACGATGGTCGGCAGGAGGAAGAGGAAGAAGAGGGCGGGCTCCAGCTGATACAGCTGCTTCTTATTGGCTATGAGGACAATGCCGCCCAGGACCAGGCCCAGCAGGATGAGCATGCAGCTCTCTGGAACCACGGTGGTGAAGCGCTGGGAGAAGTGGAACACTGCAGGAGAACCAGGAAATAAAGTGAGAGACACACTCACACATCAGCTGATCCAACGCCACCGTGACCTCGTCCCTGTGGTCGCCCTCCTACTGCTGATTGGATAAAGGAAACACTCGCTTGGCTCTCATTGGCCGGCTCTTGAGGAAACGTTTCTGAATGAATAAATAAATAAATGGACGTAAGGACGGAAAGCGAATCTGACGTCATCATTCTTTTATTTTACATGACAAAACATGTCGTACGTGTGTGTGTGTTTGGACACATAGAATCTATCATTTAAGATCTGCTGTGAGTCTGACACACACACACACACACACACACACACACACACACACACACACACACACACACACACACACACACACACACACACACACACAGCTGATCCTCCCACACACCAGACGCAGCGAGGACAGAAACTCTGAACGTTCATCAGCTCAACAACGAGAGATAAAACTAATATCATTTAATTATCATTCAGACACACACTGTAGTTTATTTAGATCACACACACACACACACACACACACACACACACACACACACACACACACACACACACACACAAATACTGTTGATTAATGTGCCGCTGAGAATAGTCCCCAACACAGTCCCTGATTCCTGTTTGAGGGGAAACGACTGAGACGTAAGAATAATAATTCTCAGGATCCTTCTCTGGACAGCATATCCCAGGATGCATTGTGCTGGTGATGAAGTTGCTCTGCAGGCGGCGGAGCTGCAGCTGCATCTTCTCAAAGGAGCTGAGGATGCAGTTCTAAATACAGGTGTGAACGCACTCAGATATAGATCAGATCACACCAGACCACATTCAGAGGTGTGGGACACATGTGTCCACATTAACAGTGTGAACACTAACACGTCCTGGGACACACATGGAGGACGTCCTCCTCAGGTGACGTCTCTGAGCCGCTGCAGTTTCACGACCAATCAAACGTGTAGTTTCTCTTCTCGTTGATTTGTGACCAACGACTCAATATCAACACAGATCACAACATATGGATCCAAACTTTTATTAAAGTGACTCTCCTGACTCGTCCCTGACACACACACACACACACACGTGCCGACCCCCACACACACATTGCGATCATACACATCTGGAAGCTCAGACTAACTAACACAAATGACGTGTGTGTTCATTTGCATGTGGAGACGTGAGATCCGATCACAAGTGGCAGGTGTGAACTTATCGCTGGCCACTTGTGATCGGATCTCTCAGGACAGATGTTAATACCAGATGTGTACGAGTCTCATTTAAACTCGGCCTTCGTCCTCTGAAGAACTGATGAAGACAAATATACAGACTGACCCTTT
>NC_061483.1:1746164-1773664 GCF_022539355.2 Hippoglossus stenolepis
AACGAGGATGTTTTGGACACAGAGCTGCTGTTGTGTCTCAACAGAGTCTGAACCAGACCGAGGCGGCGAGGTCGCGGGGTCACGACCTTCTGAAGATGCAAACCCCCGACGTCTGCTCACATCTGACCTTAAAGGAACATTACAACATTTCTCTGTACTTACATGACTTCCTGTTGAGTCGGGAGCGACTCCGTGTCTTGGGGCTTGATGCTCTGTCTGAGGGATTCTGAGTAACGGATTTGACGAGTCGGTCCATGATTTCGTCTGTGGCGTCGTCCTGGGAGCTGGTCCCGTCGTCTCTGGCTACAGACATCAGACTCGGACTCACCCTGCCCAGACCTGTAGACCAGAACCAGAACTTAACCCAGAACAAGGACAGAGACCAAGATGTTCAGATAAAGACTAAATCTGTCTGTACTGCGAAGAAGGTCTGAGACGTCTCACGTTCACTGATCACTGACTATAAATAAAGATGGATGACAGCTCTGATACGAACGCCGAATCATTGGGGGTCAAAGTTTGTCTGTAGATTATTTTCTTGATGAATTAATTTATTGTTTGACTGTAAAAAAAGAATGATGACACATCTCCACTTCCTCCAGAAATTAAGCCATAATGTCTCAGCCAGTTTATATATCATCAAATAACTAATTAAAACTTTAACATCAGCGTGATAAGACCAGAAATGACAGAAACCATCTTTTGGGGGGGGGTGTCCATGTCCCATCTGCTAACATGGAGGAGGAGAGGTTTATGGCCTATAATGCAGTGTGTTCCTCAGTTCCTCAAAGTAACTCAGTGCTCAGGACTGTCTTACTGCGGACGGCTCTGGAGCGCCTCAGGCCTCTCGGGTCGACACTCAGACTGGCGTCGCTGCTGACCAACAGGTTCTTCATGTTCTCATGCTCCTCCTCCTGAGCTAACTCCGCCTCCGTCGACATGGAGACGTGGGAGGGACTGTCCGGGCGAGGCACCGCCCCCGAGAACTTCTCCGTCTAAGAGGAAGAGGAGGAGGAAGAGGAGAAAAACAAAGATGAGGAGGAGGATGAAGAACTGTTGAGTTGGGGTCAAACACATTCAAAATAACCAGAGAAGAATGGAGCAGCTCTGAGTGTCGTTGTGTTGTGACCTCTGACCCCCCCCGTGTGCGGCGGGGTCAGGGGGTCGTTACCTCGGTGATCATCTTGCCTCTGGTCTTGGTTCTCTCTCGGTGAGTGGCTCGTTTTCGTTTCAGGGTGAGGACTCGCTCTCTGGTCGTGCGATACTCGAGAGCGAACTCGCTGATGATGCGACAGAAGCTCGTGACCTTGATGTCTCTGATCGATGACGACGGCTGACCCAGGAACAGCAGGAAGGAGTGGAACCTGACACACACACACACACACACACACACACGTTCACATCTGTGTATTGTATGTGAACACATTGTATTCAGTGTGTGTGTCCGCCAGTGTGTAATTGTGTGCGTGTATAAAGTGCACGTGTGTGTATACATTAATGTGTGTATACGGTGTGTGTGTGTGTGTGTGTGTGTGTGTGTGTGTGTGTGTGTAGTACCTGTTAATGACCCTGCGGTGCACCACCTTCAGGATGATGATCCTTTGTGTACAGTCCTTCAGGAAGTCCGTCAACTTGTTCTTCAGAACCGCCTTCGTCTCGTGTTTGGCGACCACCTTCAAGTTGTCCCATGATGCTTTGCAGCGTCTCTCCAGCTGCACCAGGTTCTCGGCGAGCAGCTCGAAGTCCACCTGCAGAAACACTCCCTTGTCACAACCTGAAGGAACTAAACCTCATCACAGAGCTACAAGCTAACACATGACCCAGAGCGGTACCTTGGCAGAGCGAGTGATGGCAGGAACCTCCGAGTAGACGTCAGAGGATTCTGGGTAATTTTCCACCACCAGGCTGCAGGTGTGATGGAGCAGAGACTGACGGTGAACTGTGTCCTTCACCTCCACCACCTTCTCCAGGTAACCCAGCTCGAAGCCTTTAGCCTGGAGACACACACACACACACACACACACACACACACACACACACACACACACACACACACACACACACACACACACACACACACACACACACACACACACACACACACACACACACACACACACACACAGGTTGTGATCACAGATAACCACTGTTGTCTCTTCAAACAGATTAGACACTGATCTGTGATATGTGTGTGACATGTAAGTGAGATGTGTGTATGTCTGTGTGATATATGTGTGTGTGATATATGTGTGTGTGTTATATGTGTGTGTGATGTGTGTGTGTGATGTGTGTGTGTGTTATGTGTGTGTGTGTGTCTGTGTGATATGTGTGTGTGATATGTGTGTGTGTGTGTGTGTGTGTGTGTGTCTGTGTGATATGTGTGTGTCTGTGTGATATGTGTGTGCACCAGTTATGTGTTCCTCTCTCTCTCTGTCATATCCAACATGTGATGATTTACACACACTTCATGACATCATCAAACAGCTCATTCTGAGGGTTATTATACAGTGGACTCAGTTTCCCACAATGCACTGTGAAAGTAGTGTACAACTGCTGGTCACTAACCATCATGCATTGCTCTACGTCTGAATGAAAGAAAAATGTGGGACAGACGAGAGGACAGAGAAAACTGATCCTTCACAAAACGTCTGCTGATCTTTGACCTCACATGAAGAACTAGTGAATCACACGTGTGGATGAGACTTCGTGTTCTTACGCTGGAGCTGTTGAGAAAGTTTCCGATGGCGAGCAGCGTCGCCAAGATCCTCCTGAAGGTCTGATTGGACGCCAGCTGCTCCATGCCCAGCTTCAGGTCAAACAGCGGCTCTGCGATCTCCTGCAGGGGGCGACACAGTCACATGTTAATATTGACCATCAGTCGTCATCTGGGTCACATGACCTCAGTTTGACCGATTGATTCACAGCATGATGTCATGTTACCCCACATATCAATAATCACGTGAAGCTGCTGTGAGTGTGTGTGTGTGAGTGTGAGTGTGTGTGTGTGTGTGTGTGTGTGTGTGTGTGTGTGTGTGTGTGTGTGTTACCTTCTCCAGAGCCTCGTAGTTGAGTTTAAAGGCCCACAGCTGCAGTCGGGGGGTCAGGGCGCTGATGGAGGCCAGGCTGAACAGGAACTGCTCGGCCGTGCCCAGCGGGACGTCAGGATTGGCCTGCTGAGCTTCCTGGATCTTCTGCTTCTCCTCGTCCGTGGGGGTCATGGTCAGGATCTTCTGCTCAACATGGGTGGGGGGTGGGGTTCAGTGACCTTTCACCTCTAACACAGTCGCCATAGACTCAGACAGGAAGTGATCGTTACCTCTATTCCCTCCTTGCTGATGGCGAACTCGTCAAAGTTGAGGATGGCGGTCTTGATGACGTGGACGGCCGGCAGCACGGTCATACCGATGTTGATGGCGTTGCTTCTCTTCGAGTCCAGAACCAGAATCTCAGACCTTTTGGTCTCGGGTGCTTTCTGCACATTCAGACACGTGGTGTTAAAATGTCCCTGCGGCTACTCCAGCGTTCACACTCAGTGAGCACCATGAAATGTGAAATCAGTCTAATTAAATTTATCATTTAGAAAAATCTAAATCAGGACCAGGCCTGGTTACCTTGGTGACGTGGAGCTCCTTGGCTTTCGACTCAAACAGGTGCTCGAGGCGGGCGGTGTCCACCGCTACCTTGTCGAGAGACGCCCACACCGTCCCCCGGCCGAAACGACACTTCTCAGGCTTGTCCGCCTGCTTCAGCTCCCTCCAGAACAACTTCACCGTCTTCTTCTTCTGAGAGGACCCCGCCGAGGACGAGGGGGGAGGAGGAGCACCTGGAGGAGGGGGAGGTGGTGGGGGTGGAGCCATGCCCCCAGGTGGTGGAGGCGGGGGAGGAGGAGGAGGGGAGCCATGCCTGGGGAGGAGGGTGGGGAGGGATGCCAGAGAAGCAGGCGGAGGTGGAGTCGAGCGTGTCCATGTCCAACACGTCGATGTCCTCCTCGTCCAGCAGGTCGGAGAAGTCCAGGTCTTTGATGCGCAGGGCGGCGGCGCTCGGCTGCAGCTGGTCCCAGGCGTCGGACGGGCCCCCGGCGCCCAGCGGGGTCATCTGGGTGGTCTCCAGGCGGCGGGCGGGGCCCTCCACGTCGACGCTGCTCTGCTGCCGGACCAAACGGTTCTGATGGCGACACGTTTACACAGTTTATATGAAGGAGTGAATAAATGTTTTCCCATGTCAGGTTTCATCCCGAGTCACATGACGTCATGTGGAGACACACGTGTCCCGTGCACAGAGCTTCACTCTGACCTGTCGTTCTTCAGCCAGTCGAGCCAGCGCTGCCTGGGCGGATCCTTCCAGCCCCTCCAGCTCCGCCCTGCGGGAGGCGCTGCTCTCGGAGGCTGCAGGCGGCTCCACTGAGCGCGACGTGAAGCTGGACAGACGCTCCAGCACACGCCCCCGACCGCCATGGTCTGCTCCACCTGAGAGGAGGGAAACACAACAGACGTCTCACTCGGCCTCGGTTTCCAGAAGAGTTGAGGAAAATTCACAGGTGAAAAAGTAAAGCTACAGATTTTTATTCGATGTCTGAGTCGCTCCATGACGTCCACCTCCCAGAGGTCAGAGGTCACGAGGTCCTTTAAATAAAGAGGGTCTCAGTCCGAACCTGAGCTGTGATGTAGTAAACTGTGGATGACGACTAACTCCTGATTAAATGACAAAGTAACTCTCAGTGAAACACAAGAATCTGCTTCAGCATATTTAAACGTGTTTTGCTGAACTCGACAGTTTGATCAGTTGTTCACTCGAGCTGAAGCTGCAGTGTAGAATCATGTGCTCTCTCACCAGCCTGGACGCTCACTGTCTCCTCGCTGGTGTCAGCGGCGGTGGCAGCGGTCGGGCTCAGCGGCACTGAGGCAGCAGTCTTAGAGTAGAGCATGTCCAGCAGGAACTTCTTGTCATTGGAGAGCGTGCTGCACGGACGCTGCACAGAGGCATCTGCACAGGTAGACACATAACACACAGTTTACTGTCACACACACTAATTAATGACTCGTTATGACTTTCATTCACTGTCCGTCTTCACTGAGGACAAGAGGACCACGTCCCTGGTCTTGACTGTCAGGCTCCAGACAGGAGGCAATACACCACTCAGGGCTAAAGATGACCTACAGTCTACACTGGAGATTCAGTTAGTCTATGTATGAGCTGAGCAGCTGATTAGGGGTCAGATCAGAGGCCTGACTCTCACAGTCAGGGACCCTGAGCAGAGGCTTGTGGGTAATGAGATCCTTACCGGGGTCATTCTGCGAGTCTGAGTGTCCGTTTGCGTCCGAGCTGCTGGAATCTGCAACAACACGAACATGTCACAGTGTTGTAATGTTTCTTTGGAGGTAAATGTATATTTCTGTTTCCTGACCGTGACGTGACGGCTCTGCGGCCCCTCCCCCCTCCTCCTCCTCCGCGGGCCGAAAGCTCGGGGTTATGATGTCATCAGACGAGGACAGCCTGGACTGGCTGAAGTGTTTACTTCTTCTCTTCTTCTCCCACTGCGTCGCGGCCAGGCTGCGCAGGAAGTTACCTCTGTGGGGGTGAGATAGAGTCAACATGGCCGACACACAGCAGAACGTTCTGATGTGTTTGACTTTCAGCTTCAAAATGAATTGATCACTTCATTGATTAGGTTTTTAATTATAAGATAGAAACGATCGTCCTGAACACTGAAGCAGAACATTTCACTTTTTATTTTTATCATTAAATCTCATGTTCAGACTCAAACTGCAGAAACACATTGAACCCCAGAAACTGACAGTATTATGTGTAATCTGCACCTTCACCACTAGATGACACTATATCTGTCCCATCTTCAGTAAGAACCACTGTTCACAGAGGAGCGAAGTCCTAAAGTGACCCACACGCTGACGGTTTGAGTCTGAACATGCTGAAGATGACAAACTACAGACGAACAACACGTACAGACGACATGTGAAGGAAGCACGTCAAATAATCATCACCAGCTTCATTTTTATACTTCACGTCAAAACCAAACCAGCTGCAGGCGGATTAGAAAACATCCGAGGATCAGCCCCGCCACCAGCAACACACACACACACACACATATACTCCTTCAGTTTTCACATGGAAGATTCACTGTCAAACTTAAACATGTGTGACAGTTGTGTACAGCTGTGTTACAGTTAGACCTGGTCCAGGTGTGAGGGAGCACAGAGCTGCTGCTGCTCTCTGTTCTCTAATGAAACATCTGGACTTCATGTCTGTGTTTAGAAGCTTCACAACAATCACAGTCACTTGTTCTGATCTGAACCACAACAGATCCAGACCTGCATCTTCTTTTTACATTTAACTGGAAAACAGATTACCACAACCCAGACTGCAACAACACACAGACACACAAACACACTGCGAGGCACCAACAAATGCAGCAGAGCCCGGCCGACCACCCTCCAGCTCCCAGCATGCAGTGGGGCTGCAGCAGTACTTACTCAAACCTCTTTAGAACCGGCTTGTCCTGTTTTACATTACAGTCATCTGAGCTGCAGAGACACAACACAGAGCTGAACAACACACACACACACGCACCAACAGGTTTCCCATCATCCTCAGCTGCTACGACACAAAACCTGATGGCAGGTCTGTGAAGGGGGGTACGTGTACTCACCAGAAGAGCCCGTCAGACTCCCCAGAGCTGGGGGAGGAACGAGGGAGGAGAAGAAGAGAAAAGACGAGGGAGGAGGAAAACAAAGAGAGAGACAGAGAAGGATTAGAGCAACAGACAAAACAATATAATATTATAATGGAGAGAGAAAGAGCAAGAGCGGGGTGAGAGTCATGACGTGGTAATGGAGAGAGGGAGAGAGAGAGAGAGAGAGAGAGAGAGAGAGAGAGAGAGAGAGAGAGAGAGAGAGAGAGAGAGAGAGAGAGAGAGAGAGAGAGAGAGAGAGAGAGAGAGAGAGAGAGAGAGAGAGAGAGAGAGAGAGAGAGAGAGAGACAGAGAGAGAGAGAGAGAGAGAGAGAGAGAGAGAGAGAGAGAGAGAGAGACAGTCAGCAGCAGTTTGTCGGATACAAACCAAAGAGATAATCCAGAAGAAAAAATATATATTTTACGAACAAGATCCAGAACCAGAAAAGTTTCAAAAATGATGCAGAAAATTGAGAAAACACAAGATCAAGAAAAGATGGAGATGATGAATAAATTTAAATTAAAAACATAAAACCCAGAGACGATCCAGAGATAAAGAAATGTTCCAGAACAAACATCACCGTGACATTATGAACAGAGGATCCAAAAAATGATCCAGAAATAAACCAGAAATGAACCACGATAAAATAATCCAGACATCGACCAGATAACCAAGAAATGATCCAGATGTTTCCACATCACAGTTGAATTATTACAGAGACGTAACCGGAACATTTGTGAAAATCCAGAATAAAACACTGTCACTTTAGTCATGTTGATCTACATCTGAAAATATAAAACTGTGATCGTCCATCTGCAGCATTGTGGTTACCATGGTTACCACACATCCCAGCACAGCCCACTTCCTGTTTCACTCACTTGAATCCGCTCTTAGTCTCCGTCTTGGTGCTCGACTGCTCTGGATTCAACTGGGACGACTTCTCCTGAAAGACGACGTCTGTGGAGGACGAGCTGCTGCACACACACACAGACACACAGACACACAGACACACACACACACAGACACACACAGACACAGATTAAATTCATGAATGGTCAAGTATGGGGAGAAAGACTTTCTGACAAATCACCCAACTGCTGCTGCTGCTGCATGTGTGTGTGTGTGAGTTTGACTTTTGTCTTTGCGGGGACCTTATATAATTATCAGTTGTCAGTGTCCTTCAGGTTTCAGACTGTGTCTTCAGAAAGACAGAAAAACATGAATCTGACTGCAGCTACCTGAGGGGACGTCCTGTGCTCTGAGGTCAGAGGTCATCACCTCAGCCAATGACTGGTCAGTGTGACTCATGTGAACTGTTTACTTTGTGTACTTTTCTGATGCTGAAATTCAGAACATGTATGTGGACAGCTGAACAGCAACAGATTCATCACTGAGCTGCTGCACTTTACTCCAACTCTCCAGAGGATTAATCCTTTAATTTAATGACCCACAGAACTGTCCTCTAGCGCCACCCTCAGGTGGCTGTAATGTAAACTGAAGCCTGCAGGAGACACTTCAGACAAACACACATCAGGGTGTTAGTGATGTTTCCACAGCTGCTCTGAGGTCAGTCTCAGTTACAGACCTGCCGGCCGCTGAAGGCTCCTCAGAGATGGAGCTGGTTTTGGAGAATAGCCGGGACCTCCTGCTCAGACCCAGAGCCGACATGTGGTGGCTGAGGAAAGAGCGACTCCTAGTGGTCCAGACACACCGCAGCAGGGGGGGGGGGACACCAGTGGTTAAACCAGAGACAGAGAACCCACACCAGGTCAAACACAACAAGAAGAACCAGGACCAGATCCCACATTAGATCAGCTGCAATTATAGATAGATTAGTCTGCAGATTATTTACTTGATTAGTGGTTTTGTTGTTTAGTCAAAAACAAACTATGAATAAAGTTGGACTTCATGTCTCCACTTCCTCCCACTATCCACAAATGAAATCAAAACGTCTTGGATTCAGATTCTGCCACCTTGTGGTGATGCAGTATCAAGGACCCGCCTATACACACGCTCGACCAATCACGAGTCAGTCTCTGCTGTCAATCACAATATCTTGGCCTGTTTTCATAAAATCAAATAACTTATTAAAGCCATGGGGTTGTTGACCTATATTGCAGCCAGCCACCAGGGGGCAGGAGCTTTCATATCGTCCATCTTTATTTACAGTCTATGGTCAGAAACATTTGGAAACACCACAGAAACCCAGAGAAATTTGATTTACAGAGAATAAGAGAGACGGGGGGGGGAATACAAATATCTCACTTCATTCACTTACGGGCTCAATGGCGTCTTGGTGTCCTGCTCTGTGGTCATGGTGCCATTGGCGGCGGTATGGGGGGGCAGTGGAGACCCTCTCTGAGACCCAGACGGACTGGAGGTGGGACTGTCGGTCTCGGAGGTGAACGGAGACGAGGTCCTGCTGCCGAGTCCCGCCGTGGGGCTGCAGGAAGAGGCGGAGGAGATGGTGGGGGAGAGGGGGTGTTTGCGGTGGAGGGTGAGAAGACAGGGGGGATGGGTGAGGTGGAGGGGGAGGAGCCTGCAGAGGAAGACAGGAGGTCGGGGAGGTTTTGACTGGACGAGCGGCGGCTCTTCCGTCCCTCCTGATCGCTGGAGGCCATCTTTCTTCTTTCCTTACGAAGGTGAGGGGCGGAGTCGTCGACCTCACCGTCCTCGTTTCTCAGAGCTGTCTGCAACACACACACACACACACACACACACACACACACACACACACACACACAGTTTCACTGTTCAACTGGAGGCTTCGTGTTTCCTGACCAGAGATCAGATGATGTCTGTTGTTGTGTGTCTGATGTGTGTTGTGTTGTGTGTTGTGTGTGTCTACCTCGTACACAGTGAACTGAGCTCGCAGGTCGGTCTCCGTCGTCTTGTTGTTCATGTGTTTGTGGATGATGTTCTCCATCCCCAGCTGCTCCAGACTGTCTGTGAGGTCGTAGAACGAGTCCTGATCAGGGAGTACTGCCAGAGTCTGACACGCACACGCACACACACACACACACACACACACACACACACACACACACACACACATTAATACAGCTCATAGCTCAGAGCATCCAGATATTGTTCCACATCCTGACTGGACTGTATATTCGCCGTGTTGAGTGATTGTTTAAAACTGGTTTTCTGTTTCTTTACCTTGTTGATGAGCGTCATGGTGAACATGAGCAGCTCAGTGTCGGAGCCGTTTCTCTCCTCCAGAACCTCCATCACATAACTCCACGACTTCACACCTACAACACACACAAATATATATATTCACGTTTCATATCCTGCGATGTCACATGATTACAAGTTTCACTGCAGGTCAACACTGTGTGTGTGTGTGTGTGTGTGTGTGTGTGTGTGTACCCCTGCGTGTGTCCACCGTGTTCACAGCGTTGATCAGCAGAGGACTGTTGGACTCTGAATATTCCACAAACACGATGAGAAGCTTCAGAGACGTTTTCACCACCAGACGAGACTGAGGAGAAACATGTTCACTTATTGTCCAGCAGGTGGCGTCACAGCTTCAACACACCGACTCATCCTGCATCTTCGTCACTGCTGCTTCAAACTGTAAAACTTTAAAACTGTTCATCTTCTCTGACTTTTTCAATAATCCTGATCTGACGGAGACAGAGTGATTAAAAGAAGAGGACAGACTCACCAGACTTCCTGTCAGAGTGTAGAGCCACTGAACCGTCTCGTTGTGGTTTATCACTCCATTCATCCCGTCCACAAAGAGCATGATCTGACTGAGAGCTGACCACACACACAGACACACAATGACACACAGTTAAAGACAGCTACACACAGACATGGGTCCTTTTCTCATCTGAGAGTCTGAAGCTTCATGTGTTTGTTCCAGAGTTTCATTAGATCTGGTTCGTTCTGGTTTCACGTTGTAATTTAGGGACTAAAGAATTTAGTCTGTCATGCGTACGTCCTGTCGTCATCACCGACGTGGGCGGAGTCTACCTGTACTTGACTCTGATTGGTTTGTAGACATGCGTGAGTTGGGCATGTGTTTGTCACATGTTTTGGACGCTTGTCAGATGCCTGTTGGACATTTGCTGGTCGTGTTGGATGCGTGATAGTCCCGTATTGGTTGTGTGTTGGACGTGTTTGACATATGTTGGAAGCACGATGGTCAAGTATTAGTCGTGTGTTGCACATGTGCTAGACGCGTGCTAGGCGCGTGCTGGACGCGTGTTGGACGCGTGCTGGACGCGTGTTGGACGTGTGCTTTGGGTGTAGCAGCCCTTTAATCCTCAGCTGTCTCAGGGACTCTCACCTCTCAGGATGTAGTTCTGATAGTTGTGGTCGGCCTCGGCTCCAACTTGAATGAAACATGTCAAACCTTCAGACGCCACGAACTCTGGAACCAGGTCTTTATCATCCTGAGAAGAGGAGAAGAGACACGTCGGTCAAACTGTGGACAAGACACGTCAGCTCTACACTTTCAACCAGGTCACGGTTAGGAAACACGTTGTGGGAACAAGGGAAAGGTGGATTGATTCCAGAGGACTGATCATTAACCTCTGAAGGGATGTGCAGGTGCTGATGTGTTGTTGTGATGTCATTGTGGGTTTTACCTGGAAAAGCTGTTTGAGAGAGAACAGAGAGCGTCTGAGCTCTGGACCCTGAGAGTTGTACAGTTTCTCTGAAACACATAAGAACAGGAAACAGGAAGTCACCTCAAGTCCACTCATTCATTCCAGACGAGCGGAGGAGAGAAACAAACAGAATCAGAGAAACCTGCTGCTGCTGTAAATTCACTCAGTCACACATTAAACACAACAGATCGGACGATTTCAGCTCTTCTCAATCTAATGATGAACAAAACTTTAAACTGTACAAAGATCCAGCTCTGAGTTTACAGTTTGTCCTGCAGGTGGCGCTAGAGCAAAGATCATAGTGTGATCTGAGATGGTCACAAGGTCACAGTGACCTGACGTCTGACAGCATCATGTTAAGTTTTATAATTCTGTTAACATCACATTAACAAACATGTTGTGTGAATCTGGTTCAATGTGTTCGGCTTCATTTTAAACTGGATCTCAAACAATCTCATCAGCTGAGGATCATCTACAGGTGTGGACACACAGGTTGACACCAGGTGGAGACAGAGAGCTGTGACATGTCCTACGGTGGCCTGGACGGGGACGACTGTGGCTTCTACAACCGCTGTCACATTCCGGACACTCCTGCGGGTTCTGCTGAGTGTGTGTGATTGTGTGTGTCCTCGTTTTTGTTACTTTTGTTATTCCTTCAGGACGTTTTCCAGGATAAACACTGACCTTGTCAACAGGCAGTGGACCTCCTGGGGCCCACAGCCTGGTGCTTATGGTTAAAGTTAGAGGGAGTCATGACTTGTTAGGGTTAAAGGGAAAGTTCACAGAAGTTTCAGAGGTGAACAGTGTTGCAGCCAAATCAAATTGAGGCATTTTATGTTTTTTGCTGTAGTTTTTTTTACGTTTAAAGAAGTGGTCAGCAGTTTGTATTGGATTTGGCTGCAACGCTGTTCACCCCTGAAACTCCAGAAGTGTTTTGTGAACTCTTCACACTTCACCCCCCCACCCCCCTCCATCAGCAAAATGGTGAATAGATGACAAGTGAACCATCCCTTTAAGGTTAGAGATGAGAGTTCTGTTGGACTGTCAACAATTAATGGAAGTCAATGCAAAGTCTGACTAATGAGAGCTGCCCAAGCGTGTGTGTGTGTGTGTGTGTGTGTGTGTGTGTGTGTGTGTGTGTGTGTGTGTGTGTGTGTGTGTGTGTGTGTGTGTGTGTGTGTGGATGGTTTAAACTACTTCACCACTAACACAACTACCAGAGAAACACTCGCAGTGACACACGTGTTGTGTTGACACATTAAAATGAATCAGGCAACTTTAAGAACATGACTCAGTCACCGTTTGGTCTCAGACGCAGCTACTTCCTGTTTATTTGGATTTGAGCTGGAATCATCGAGAATCTTCCAGCAAGCTTCGACCGGAGGAGGGAAACTGTGCTGACGTCCAATCAGAGGCTGAGAATATATAAACAATTTAAAGGGAAAGACCACATCAAACAGCTCATGAGAAAACGAACCCGTGATACAAATCAAAGCAGACACTCACACACACACACACACACACAATGTAACAGCAAATCATGGTTGTCATGGCAACCTAAAAAATAAATGAGGCCCTGTTCCTCTCCTTTGCTGCCAGCAAAATAGCCATCCCATAATAACAGTCTCATCTCTTTGGACCGCACACTCTTCATCATCATCATCATCACCCGCAGCTTGACCTCAGCTAACCTCTGAGCTGACGACGTCCTGAACCTGCCTGACCTCTGACCTCTGACCCAGCCCTCGACCACACATCACATTCAAACACTTCAACCTTCACTAAAAAGACAAGGATGATTTCAAGCGATAAAATAAAAGCATCAACCCTCAGTGTCACTCTGTTATCTGTGTTTCCATGAAGTTACGATCAGCAGCTTTCAGTCTGGTGTGGAACTGACTGAGTAAATATTTCACAGGACGATGACACAGAATCAGTGAATGTCCTCGTCAGCACAATTTCACGAGACAAAGGCCGATCTTCAGATTCACGTTATTGTGTATCTCTGTTGTTGGAGGCATTTTTTTTTTGTGACGTCTCCACTGAGAGAAACACTGAAACCACAGACTCCACGTTTCTTCTGGAAATATTCCTCTGGTCTGCTGCATCGCTGGAAACTTTAGGATTCAAAGCGCAGCAGTGAGTGTGGAGGCTCCCGCAGGTTTAAGAGGTGTCATCACTTCAAATTACTCGGTGGGAGAAACTGCGACCTGTCATTTCAAACTAAATTACTACCGAACAGATGAGAGATGGACAGTTTGTGATATTTCCACAGTCACAGAGAGAGACTACAGAGAGAAAACACACAGAGAGTTTAACAAGGAGCTAAATGAAACCGAGGCGGACGCAGACAGCAGCTCGGGGACGAGCCGAGACACCGAGGGACAAAGAGCGGCTGTGTTTCACATCAGTCATACAAGAAAAAAGGTCTGGACCATAAGAGATGGAGCTGAATGGAAAACAATCCATCCCAGAATATTTCACCACTGTTCACATGTGTCACCACAGAAGCTGAATGTGGATTCACAGCACTAAAAATAAATGATGACATCACAGTTTTCTTGTTTCCCCACAAGGTCCAACGCTGAGTCAGAGACAGATTTCCTCAGTTACACGTTAGAAAGATGTTGAATCTAAATCAACCTCATTTCAGATCCGATCAGTAAAAGTTTCCATCCACACCAACACCTGAAAACGTGACCATACACTGGTCATGTGATGAAAACAGGAAGTAGATTGTCTCCTCTGCGGTTGGTTGCTTAGTTACAGAAAATACTTCAAACCAGGAGCAGTGATAGTAAAAGTCAGAGCAGGGACGACGAGGTGGAACTGTTACTGACGGGAAGTGTTAGCAACGCTTTGTGTTCACTGCTGGTGTTCGAGTCATGTGACCAATAAGAACCAATCAGGAAGAGAAGTCTCTGAATATGGACGCCAGGTGAAAATCATAGCAACAGTGATGTGGACATCAGTGTGGACGGAGCCTGAGTGTTGTGGTCAACGCGTCTCTTTGAGTTTTGACTGTTGTTCGGACAAACTGAAGACGTCGCTCTGAACTCTGGGAAACTGACATTTTAAAAACAAGAACGATAACAATACAAAACTATAAATATAAACACATGTTTTTAAAACTCGGGTGAATGGCTGAGTCCACAACTTTAACTGTGTCCATCTTCTGGGGACAGCGACTGCGACCAGGACAAAACAAAAGTTATTTTCCTGAATCATCTATCGATTGAATTCATTTTCTTTCCACTCACTGATCTAATAATCATTTCAGCTCCAGAGCACTGATGGGTGTCTGGACAAATGACACTGCCACATACAGTGGGGGTCAAAAGGGGCCCCGACCTCCAACGACATGATTTGCCCCGGGGCCCCTCAGGAGGAGAATCCAGCCTTTCCCCGGTGCCTGTGATTCACCTCCTGACAGAAGCTTCAAGGTGGGAGGCACCGAACTGTTGTTTCCTCTCTGAGCTCGAGTCATCCGCAGACTTTGACCCAAGATAGACGCCGGCCAAACGCAGCAACAGCTGAGAGGATTGAGGAGGGAACGTCCCTGGATCACAAACACACACCAGCTGAGTGTGAAATTCCTCCCTCTTGACACACACACACACACACACACACACACACACACACACACACACACACACACACACACACACACACACACACACACACACACACACACACACACACACACACACACACAGGTATGTGTATGTGAAGGCTGGAGGAGTCGTGTTGCATTCATGTTCAGTCAGTCATCCTGTTAATAAGAGCTTTGTCGAAAATAACATCGCGCTCACATTTCAGACGTTAATAAATGGACACGTCAAACTTATTTTAAGTTCTGACGATCAAAGTTGCAGCAGGACGTCTGTTCCTGAAGACGACACGACGCTCGAGGGGCAGTCGACAGTAAGAATAGACATCCAATCATCTCAGGATTCATCCGTCATTATTCTTTTTTAGTTTTAAAACTGGATGAAACAGTAAAGTCAACCAGAGCAGCAGTGAAACTAACTGATCGGCTGATTAATCTGATTGTGACATAACACAAGTCGTAGCTGTGACAGTGGACGATGCTTCAAACGGCTTCAGAAGTTCTGACGACCGAGATGAATGTTTCTTTAACATTATGATGTCACAGGGATGGAGAGAGAGAGAGAGAGAGAGAGAGAGAGAGAGAGAGAGAGAGAGAGAGAGAGATGGACAGAAGGACAGAGAGAGGGAAGGATGCTTGTGTTTGTCCTGCAGACAGGAAGTGACCCAGATAAACTCTGTGGTATTTCCTGTTTGTGCCATTGTTGCTAATTTGACTCTGAAACTGAGCTGAGAACATTATTTAGAGAAAAAGCTCAGAACCCCCACTGTGCTGCTGGGACGACGTCTCCACGCCGTGTGGCTGTCAGCCATGATTGTAGTTTTCTGTCTGCTGCTGAACAACGTTTCTCTGAGAGCTGAGAAGAACCAAGACGTGAGGTTCGAGACAGAAACACTGCGACTGCCGGTCAGTGAACGCATCATTAGCTTCACTGCGCTGTGTTTACATTCCTGTCAGATCGTGGGAGTCAAACTTTTCCTGATCTGTTTTACTTGTGAAGGTGGATAAGATGGTTCTGGTTTCTGCTGAATCTGAACCTGCTGCAGGTGACACATCAGTGCTTTGCTCAAGGGCCCCGGGCTGATGTTGGAAACCAAGCCCAACTACACCTGGCACCTGCACCCATTGGACGGTACTAGCTGTCAATCACACCGTTCATTTTTATACACAGGCTGTGACAGGTCTAAGGTCTAACACACACACACACACACACACACACAGACACACACACACACACACAGGTGAGATCTGATCACATGATCACAGGAGACACACTCAGGATGGATGATGATGTCAGATGTGACCAGAGTCGACTGACGTCCCTGAACGTTAGTTTGACCCTGATGGCAGCGGAGGAGAGAGAGGTTGTGATTTCACCTCTTCTCTGTCCCTCACAACAAAGCGCCGCCTCAGAGGAGGAAGCATGTTGGGAAATCCCCTCCGCAGCAGGAAGGGCTGGGTCATGCCAGGCAGCGCGGGGGAGGAGGAGAAGTGCTGCAGCAGGAACTCTGGGAAATGTTCAGTGTTTCTCAGGAAAGGTTCAACTCACGAAGTGAAAGTCACTGATCTCCTGCACGTCTGAACATGTTCACGTCTGTGATGAAGTTCAGCTCTACACTCAGATCTTGTAAGTGTGTGTGTTTGTGTGTGTGTAGGGGGGGTCATCATCACTGACACTGTGTGATGAGTCCCTGTAACTTCCTGTCACTCAGAGGTGGGGGGGTGGGGGTCACTGAGGTCAAAGGTCAGACTCAGAGTCGTGTGAAGGACGAGTGTGAGAACAGGTTTAATTCTGAAACTGATGATGTCGCTGCAGGAAACAGATCCGTCAGAAAGAGCTTCAACATAAAACAGTTCAGATTTAACCTCATTAAGTTTTCAGGACGTGTGGTTAACGAACAGCAGCTCCCCCCAGGACGCGTCTCTTTTCAGGAAACTTCCTCACATTGTTTCAAACCCTTAAAGGAACTAAACGTCAAGAATGACTGAAATCCTGCCTGGTCCTGTTGTGTCCAGCGGCTGTAAACACACACAGACACACAAACAGACACACAACATGACACAAGACTGAGGTTTGGTCTGCAAGGATCCCAGCAGCAGAGACACAGAGCAGAGGGACGGGCTGAACACTCACACACACTTCATCACTTATGAGGACATTATCTCTACTTCACTCTAACTTTAACCATAGTTACAACCTACATTAACATAAACTAACCTCAACTAACCTCAACTAACCAGTGTTTCTCTTAGAAAGACTCTTTGTACCCAGTTTTCAAAAGAGAAGATTTCCTGAACAATGGCGGTTCTGTCCTGATCTCCCCGTTCACTGTCTCTGTATAGAAACATGAGGCCGTCCAGCAGAGCAGATGTTCTAACAGATGTTCAAAGGTTCAGAGAACAGCTCCCTCCAGTCTGACCTCAGGTCAGAGGTCACAGTGAGCAGAGCTTCACTGATACGATATCTGTCCTGACTGAACAGAGGAGAAGTAAGAGCCGAGGATGAAACAACACGAGATTTAATATATGACTGAGCTGAATGGAAGAACAGCAGGAATCAGATTTCATCCTCTTCATCAGTAACGTGCTGCTGCAGGACGAGTCCTGACAAGAGCAACAACAGAAACATGATCCACTTCTCTGTCATGTATCTTTCTGTGGAACAACAGGAGCAAAAGTCCAAAACTTAATGATCCCAAAGAAACCAACAGTTATTGTAACATGTGCAGAATGTAAACAACACTACATTGAGGCTGTGACCACATGACAACTACTTTGCAGTTGGTTGCTTAGTTACAGAAAATAATACGACTGAGGAACAGCGATGGTGAAAAGTAAGAGACGAGATCTTTTTTTTGTTGGAGCAACGACGAATGAGGAGGAGAACGTTGGCGTCTGCGTCATTGTTTACAACAACCTCTGTTTCTGTTTGTCCAGAATCAAACACAACCCCGGAGTTTTCAAACTAAGACAAGACCAGCAGCGTTTACACCAACGTCACGCCACCACAGCTCAGTGTCAGGTGACGTTTCAGAAACCTTCAGGGAACGTTTTCACTGTTAAATCTGATCACCATGAGCTTTATCTTTATTTTCTGAACAGACGCGACACTGTGTTTTTCTGAGAAGCTGCTCGATCTGAGGAAAACCTGCAGCTGACTGAGAAACACGTCACTGTGGTGAGAGACTGGACAGAGAGAAGGAAAGAAGAGAGAGAGTCTCCTGACCGAGAGTTTCCCCTGACTCATCACCGCTGTGCTGCAGGAGGGACGAGCTGGTGGAAAGAAGAAATAGGAGGAGATAATTACCGAGGATGGAGTGAACACGAACAGAGAGCTGAGTCCTCAGGATCAGAATCGGCTTCTTTCCTTTTCTGTGGAAAAATCAAATGAGAGACAGTGAGAGTCTGTGGAGAGAAACTGGTTCAACCTCAGCGACACTGAGAAGGTCTCAGGCTACATTCACACAAAGTCGGACACTGGTGTAAAAACACTGCTGGAATAACATCTGGTCTCCTCCACGTGTAAACAGTTGTATTATTGTAAAAGACAGAATGTAACTGGACAGCAGCTGTTAGCAAAGACAACAGGATCCGTGACTCTTGGAATTGATTCTCCATGTTGTTTCTACTCTGGGAGCTGAGGGTGATGCTGGTTGTTTTCTTCTGGGAGGACGTCATGTGACAGGAGCCTGACGAATCAGTGAAGATTGCGTTGTGACTAACTGTCGACGTTTAGAACGTTCACTGTAAATAAAGATGGACGACACATTTATTTAACATCCACTTTGATTTTTTAGTTTGGTCCATGTCCCATCTACTAACAAGGAGGAGGTGGGGTTCATGACCTATACAGGGTGATCAATAGATGTCATCATCATCATCATCATCATCATCATCATCATCAGTGACTGAGCCTCTCTGAACTGATCCCAGAACAGTTTCCTCGTAAACCTACAGACTGAGTCCTGCTGGGATCAGAGTCTGGAAAGAAGGACGGAATGGAGGTATGGAAAGAATGATAGAGAGAGGGGGGCAGAGGGAGAGAGAGAGGAGGAAGGAGGGAGAGAAAGACAGAAAGAGAGAAAGAGAGAGAGAGGAGAGAGAGGAGGAAGGAGGGAGAGAAAGAGAGAAAGAGAGAAAGAGAGAAAGAGAGAGAGACAGAGACAGAGAGAGAGAGAGAGAGAGAGAGAGAGAGGAAGGAGGGAGAGAAAGACAGAAAGAGAGAAAGAGAGAAAGGAGAGAGAGAGAGGGGGAAGGAGGAGAGAGAGAAAGAGAGAGAGAGAGAGGGAAGGAGGGAGAGAGAGAGAGAGAGAGAAAGAAAGTAAGAGTTTGTGTTTGTCTAAGGATAAAGAAGGAACAATTATGAGATTTTTTTAGTCAACATTACACACACACACACAAAGCAACACACACAGTTTCCAGTTCCCTTTCCAATGACGTGTTCACCACATTTATAAACCCTGTAGATATTTACAGCTGCCAGAGACTCAGCTGGGAACACACACACACACACACACACACACACACACACACACACACACACACACACACACACACACACACACACACACACACACACACACACACACACACACACACACACACACACACACACACACACACACACACACGTCCATCTTTAACCCTGATTCTAACCTGAACCGTCAAACTGCTCTGCTTGTTGCTGTGGACAAAATGTCCTCACATTCATAGGAAGACATGTTCTCACACACCCCTGCTGGTTGTCACTATGACATCACAGCCAATGAAGTGTGTCACATGTGTGAGTGTGGTCGAGCAGCATTTTCTTCTTCACGGCCTTTTCAGAAGCTGCTGATGAACATCACCAATGTGTCCGGTGGGGGGTTGTGTGTCTGTGTGTGTCTGTGTGTGTCTGTGTGTGTCTGTGTGTGTCCGGCTCATGTTGGTGGACTAAGTGTTTGTCACTGTTTAACTGAATCCATTTTATAAACTGAACATTGTGTTTTCATGACTCAGCAACAGTCACCGTGATTAGCTGCAGTTTCGTCACAGGCTAATGTGACGTATGTGAATCTAATTGTTTGATTTTCAGGTCGCTGACGTTAAACCACAGCAGAAGACGAGGAGGTTAAAGGTGTGTTGAGTGAAGGAAACGTTGGAAAAGACTTTGCAACTTAGTCAAGATAAGGACGAGGACGAGGACGACGCCGCTGGAGGAAACGTCCAGAGCCCAAACTCTTCCTCTTGTGCTTCTTCTCTCTTCCCTTGCTCTGGTTGTATTTCTGAGTGGTGACACGTTAAGAAGAAGACTGCACAGTCCCTGCGTGTCGACATCACAGTTGTCTCACACATCGTCTAATCTGTCAAAAACCTGGCCACTTTAACTGGTTGATGTGACGAAGGTTCCGTCTCTTCATCGTCTCCACACTCACCTGGTGTTTCCTCTCTGCACAGGAAGTGACGTCTTTACACATTTCAGACTTTTGTTTTACGCACGTTTGATGCTTGAATAAAAACACGAGAATGAGACAAACTGTTCTTACTTCACGTCTTCGTAGAAACTCTCCAGCTCGTATTTCTGCTCCGACAACGACAAGTCCAGGTCCAGATAGTTTCCATTAGTAGACAACTGAAGAGTGCACTCCTCCAACTGAGAGACAGAGACAGACACAGAGAGAGAGACAGTTAATCTATGTAAACTGAGTGTGTGTGTTATATTTTACCTTCATAATAAAGAGACTGAATGAAATAAATGCAGAGTCCCAGTTTAAAACAGTGAAGCTGATCTGATAATGATCCACAGAATAAACAGCTGCTGTGAGGAAACATAAACAGAAGCTCCAGAACCTGTTGGACTGAAGAGCTCAATATTTCTACATCAAATAAGAGCCATGAACGCACCATCACACCCGCTCACGTATAGAGACATCACATGTTAAACCTGACACCTGAAGTGATCCACACTCAAATACACACAGGTCACATGTCATCACGGCGTCCTCACACTAAAAACATCAACATTAAGTTCCACTCACTCTGATTTCTTACTGGATTTCTGTTTGTTGTGGATAATGAAGAGATCAGGAAGTGATGTCACACTGCATCTTAAAACATTTGTTTTCACATCTGTGTTCAGTTGTAAAAACACCGTGTGACGTGATCTCTGCTCTGATGACACACGTTGATGAATCAGATGTGTCAGTCAGTGTACCCGGCATTTTAATAAGGAATTCTACTGTGAACAGAGGAAGGTGGGGTCACGGTGCTTTAATCACAGGTTGAGGTCAGTAATGGCTCTGGACTCCGAGCTGGTGTTCCTCTTTATTCAGCAGTTTAATTCCTTTCACCTGTCGAGTCTATCTGTCTTTAAATAAAGATTCAAATGAGATCAGTAGGTTCTTTCCTGTTGGACTTTAGAGATTGAGTCTGACTGTGTATCTTCTGATGAATGATTTATAATATGATTCATATTATTATTATTGGACCATTGATTATGATGTGTCAGTAAAACAAGAGGTGACTTTGTTGGTAGAACTACTCGACCTGCACGTACGCACGATGGAGATATCCAGTGTGAAAGCACCGCGGTCTGGCAGTAAGGAAGAATGACCACATACTGTTTGAGGACTCTACTGAACTCTGGAAAATGTCCAGATATTAGGCAGCAGCAGGTTGTCGGGTCCGACTCGTTCACACAGGAACATGTGGGGAACATCCAGGCGAGGGGCGGAGCCTGTAGAGCAGCAGGGGCGGAGCCTGTAGAGCAGCAGGAGGCCGGACATGACGTATAAACTCTGCTGTGGAAAGATCAGTGTTGTTGTTTACAGCTCATCCACACCGGCGTCGGCCCTCATCACCAGAAGCTCTGGAATCTCCTCGTGTTTCCAAGTGGACGTCTTCGTCTTCTACGTGTACGGCTCCTCTTCTTCATCCTGAGATGTTTGTGTTCTTCCAGTTTCACGTCCGTCACGTGTTAGAAACCTCATCAACACGTCCACATGCTCACTGGGAAGCTTCCACACATTGTCCTGCTGTTTCCTCACATGGACTCACTGCAGGTTCCAGAAAATGGACTCCAACATTTGCGTTCTCACATGCAGAACCCCCAGAACCTTTCAGGAACATGTCCAGACTTCAGTTCATGTCTGAAAAAGCAGCTCAGGATTCCTTGTCAATGTGAGATGAGCAGCAACAAACAAACAGTGTCAGACTGTGAGTTCAGTGATTTATTTCTGTAGTGCCTCTGGGCCTGGCAGGCCGAGCGTCGTGTGGCTGTGAGTCATGGTGAGGTATGAAAGTGGAAACAAGGCCAGAGAACGATTGACTCCAATGTTGATGTGAGCTCAGTGCGTAGGCGTACCTGCAGAGTGGCATTCTTACACACACACACACACACACACACACACACACACACACACACACACACACACACACACACACACACACACACACACACACACACACACACACACACACACACACACACACAGTGACCAACACATGACATCACCTCCATGTTATGATGTCACGTGGAGCAATGTGGTTCATTCACGAAAAAACTTTTCCCAAACTTTTATCAAACAGAAAACGAACTAAGTTTACGCTTGTTTCCATTCACGTTCTCAACTATGCTAAAAGCTTCCCCCGTACCGTCTTTGTGCTAAGCTAGGCTAACAGATTTCCTCAGCTTGCAGTCTTTGTGCTAAGCTAGGCTAACAGTTTCCTCCTCAGTACAGGATGCTGTTTATATCTCAGTGTCTCTGCTGCTCCCCACGTGCAGAAGGAAAAGCCTGTTCAGCTCTTATCAACACTCAGTTGTTAGTGTTACATCCGTCCGTCCGTCCATCCTCCTTATCTCATATTTACAGGTCCCACCCTCTTCCTCCGCTCGGCCCACACCAGCCAATGACGGGGGAGAACTAGTCCTGAGAAGCAGGGACGCTGCAGGAGACTTCGTGTGGAGAATCAAGTCTCCGCATTGATCCTATCACATCATCCACAGAGGAGGCCGCGGCTGCAGGTCGAGCCCCGGGGCATGGTGGGAACAATTAGGGTTTGGTGCAGGAATGTAATCTAGTGGGACCGCCGCTCGCTGGTCTTTATCTGATGCTGCTGATTCCAGCGGCCTCCGAACGCCTCGCAGCCTGACGTTTGTCTCACTGCGCTGAAGAATCTCAAGCTTCTGCTCAAACACGTCTTAATAAGAGTGATCAATTACAGTGTTGTCAGAGAACGACAGGTCGCAGCAGAAACACAAACTGCTGAGTCATCATCAGGAAAACAGACTGTGACTTTATCTCTTTGCACTTTAGCCTGAGTGAAGTGAAAAATGACTGAGTCACTGAAACATGGAGCAGCCTTCACTTCCTGTTGGGAAAACTGGACTTCCTGCAGCAGCGTCCTCAGAGAACCAACACAAAGGAAACTGCAGGACATTTTATTACTCCGGACTTTAAATGTTGTACTGCTGCAATGCTGCTGTACTTGTAATCGAGTATTTCCATGTACTCTACTTTATACTTGTACTCCACTACATCACCGGACTACAGAACCTGAGTAAAACTGCATCGGACCAACAACCAGCAAGTACCAAACACGATAAGAACACGGTTCAGTCCTCAGACCTGCGGACTCCAGAGTCGAGACCTTCAAACCTTCAGAACTTCAAACCTAAGACCTTCAGAACTCCAGAGTCTATACACTTAGGCTTAAGACCTTCAGACCAGCAGATCCTCTCAAGTCTAGACCTTCAGACCTTAGACCTTTAGACATTAAGATCCTCTAGAGTCCAGACCTTCCGATCTTGAGTTAAAACATAATGAAGCATTTGGGAACTCTGTCATCATTACTTTGCTTCGGATGTGATGTTCGACCCCTTCACCTCAAAAGACGTGAATGGGAATTGAAGTTATTGATAACATCACAAAAAGCCTCATTATCATTGAATCTAATTTTATTTTCTCAACTTTAGGCCATAAAACAAGCAGAGGGTTCTAAAAGTTTTATGTAAGGGCTGAATAATTGTGACATATCAACAAAACGTCCTGTTACTCATGAATATGACATCAGACTGTTTCTCTGAATCACTCAACTGATTGAGAGTCTTTCAATCCTAATCCGGCTCTTTAAAAAAACTTCCCCTGGTAAATCCTGACAATCTTTGGGAGGTTGAATATTTCCGATTGCAACTGTAGAGTCCTCCAGAGCCAAGAGGACTCTCGAGTCTCGACCTTGAGACCCAAGAACTATACACCTTCAGACCTTCAGTCCCCAGAGCTGCAGACCTTCTAGAGTCTAGACCTTTAGTGTTTAATGTAATATAAAGATGGTGTCCTTGTTCTAAAAGTTCCTCTATCTCTTGTAACTTGAGCATCAGGGACAAAATCACCCGAAGTGTCCCCCACAGGCCCCCAGCAGGTCCTCCAAACACCTATAGCAGACCACACAGACACCCCCCCCCCTCAGTCCAGAGATCCAGAGAAACCAGCTTCACGTGAAACAGGAGTAAAAACCTTTTGTTTCTCTGACCTGGAAACTTTAGCTCCTCAGTGTTTGGTTGTGTTTGGTTGTGTTGCTGTTTGTGTTGCAGTTTGTGTATCAGGTGAAAATGAAGAATGTGGCTCCACCAACATTCAGGTCCCTGTCCTCAGAGTCCAGACCTGACAGGACCGTGGGGACATGTCCAGACCTCAGTGTAGTGAGAGGACCTGAGGGTCTGGTATCTGAACTTTTGGCAACAAATCAAGATACAAAATAAAACAATCTCAATTATCATCGCAGTATAATTTTTATCAACAAAACTATAAGTCAAGTTCAATTTAGCGTATATTGATATGACGCTTGTGTATTGTGTAAACACACAGGAGGTTCAACACATTCGTGATTGATGAGTTTCAAACCTTCACTCAGGAGCAAAGACCTGAACTGAAATAACAATGAGACATTTAATGTGATAATCATCAACTGAACATTTTCATCTTGATATAACCCTCAAATTCTTATAACACTTTTCCATTTGCTGCTGCACAAGATGTTTCATTTCAGGTTTAACTTGTTTATGTTCTATCATATTTATATTCTATTCATAATGAATCTTAATCAGATGCTTCCAGCCTGAAATGTCCCTGTCCTCAGGTGTCTTATTAAATGAACAGTAAATGTCTCTACCTGCTGTATCCAAACGGTAGAAACCAAAGCAAAGACATTATTAGATTGATCTCAAATTAAAATGTAAGAATAAATAATAACTTCTCTACTCGAAGGAGTCAGCGATGATAAATTCATAAGTCTGATGTTTAACTGGAGTTTGGTGTCGGGCAGATGGAAACGAGTCGAACTTCAGCGGTTGTTTCCTTCATGTTATTTAAAGTTCTGTCATTTAACCTCGGTTCTATTCTCGGTTCTATTCTCGGTTCTATTCTCGGTTCTGTTCTCGGTTCGGTTCTCGGTTCGGTTCTCGGTTCTGTCGGCCTGGATGAAGCCCAGGACGGTGACCCTCCTCCCGGCAGGTACCTCCGTGTGTGACCCACCTTCAGCGGCGCCTCCAGCAGCTTGTGGATCCCGGGGAGCTGCTCGCTGAGCGGCAGGTTCTCCTCCACCTTCACGGTCGGAGGTCTCCGAGGTTCGGGGAAGTTTGTGCAGATGAACGGGTCCGAGTCCTCCAGGAACTGGACCCGGCAGACGATGGAGGCCATGGCCGAGAGACCGCAACCCAGCGGCGGCGAGCAGAGTGAGAGCGGCTCGGTGCGGAGGTTCGAGATCCACCGAGACAAACCGTCAAGTGAGCGGGGACAGAGGACGTACACACATCCGCTACTGCCTTTCAAAATAAGACAGAGGATGTACACACACATCCGGTACTGCCTTTCAAAATAAACAGTTCTAAATGAATTTAAAACAAGCGACAGAAAACTCACTTATTGATGATTATTGATAACAATAAAAAAGGACAATAATAATCTGTAGGTTTAGCTTTAGTTCTTTGGTCGGGTTGAATTGTTCTTGCATTACATCTGGATTTATCTTGTTTTACTTCTTTCTGTCTAATATCATGAATAGTTTGTTTTATTATTTATGTGCTTTTGTGTGATATGTCTGTGTCTGAATCCGCTTGTGTTTTTGATTTCTTTTTAAATGTTTTCTTTATTGTGTTGCCTCACATTGCTTTACATGTCTGTCTTGATTTATTAATTGTGTGTTTCTGAGTATGTACATCATGTGTCTTTATGTGATTAGTATGTTTTTTTTTGACAATCAACCCATAAATGAACTGCAGATGAAAGTCAGCCTGTGACACTAAATGTAGCCTACAAGTTAAATAATGAGCTTTTTTTCATTTTGAGTTTACATTACATTTACATTTCCATAAAAACAAACATAAAAACTCTGAATTAAATACATTAAAACCCCTTGAAGGTTAAAGTTCTTTCTGCCTGCACACAGGTGTAACGAGTTCTCCGGCTCAGGTCGAGTAGCTGGAGGAATAATGATCTGCACAACTTTATGTTCACATCTCACACCAGTAAATCAATGTCTGAATAGTCATGTGCACATGTAAAAAATTCATTTGATGTTACAGACATTTATTCTGACAAATGTACAAACACACTGAGACGAACATGAGAATAAACCAGTTTTTTGCAGGAGAATCAGGAAACTGAAAATCTACAAAGATTCTCTTAAAAACTGGAGATGACTTAAACGTTGTAACATGAAATAAAAATAATGAGGAGAGGAAACGCTGCTGCAAAATAAAGGAAATGAAAGAACTTTTTCATTCACGTGAACAGGAAACGTCTCAGCTCAGTTGTTCAACACCAGTCATCACTGGGACTGGAAGATTATCAGTTCACATCCTGAAGGTGGACGTGGTTCCTCCTGGAAAAGATCATTAGTGACAGGTTTAGTTTCTGGAATTCATACAGAACATTTAGTTAAATAATCAAACAAATATTTAAGGAACATGATTGATGAATTATCGACTATTCACTAATTAAACTTTGTGTATATCTTTTATTTTGAAGGGAATATGACGGAACATCCGGTTGGATGGAGGATGACTTGATGGTGGACGTTCCGGTGGTGACGTCATGTGACATCAGCAGTGAACAGGTGAATGTGAGCGTGATCTCAGGTAACAACACATGAAGAAGAAACCTGCTGTGGAGCAGCAGCGCACTCTGGTGGCTTGGTCACTGCACTGCAGCAGTTTACTGATGTGGAGACACAGCTGGAGACACATCTGTCTGAGGCAGAAACTGGGAATAAAGATGGACGACACGTCTCCACTTCCTCAAATTATACAGAAATGAAACTAAAATATCTCAGATATGAACGCTGCCGTCGTTGGAGTCTGTGCAGCAGCGACCAGGGGATGGAGCAGACTCAGCTGCCAATCAGGAGTCAGTGTCAGCTGTCAATCATCACGTCTCAGCCCGTTTTTATATCATCAAATAACTAATTTAAACCAAACTGATCAGAAACACTTGAACAAACATCAGAGAGATAAGACCTGAAATGACAGGAACCATTTTTTACAAACACTTATTTAACATCTGCTTTGAGTTTTTAATGAACCGTTCAAAGAGGTAATGGTTTACG
>NC_061483.1:1776164-1843664 GCF_022539355.2 Hippoglossus stenolepis
TTATCGTCTGAATCTGTTAGGCTGCAAAAGAGCAGGTGTAGGAGAGGAGACGAGGAGGTAAGGGTGGAGGAGAGGAAGTAAGGGCGCAGTCACAGAAAGTTTGACTCCACACGAAGCAACGCTGCGACTTTACTCGCTCCAGGAAGTGAATGTTTTATTCTCGTTCGTTCCCAGTGGAAATGAACGAGAAGCGAAGGTTCAGGCACTGAAACGTTAATGTGTGACCAGGCCTCATGACAGACAGGAGGAGGTCAGGAAGGAAACCAACAGGAAATCAGACTCGTTTCAGCTCAGCTTTCCTTGACTACTCGGTCTTCAGAGGCCACGCCTTCGTACAACGAGTTCTCTGAAGGATGTGTTCCCAGAAACATCTAGTGAGCATTAGGAGGTCGGGGGTCAGAGGTCACAGCACCGACACAACTGATTGGATGATTAAAGTGTGGAACCGTTTCCATCCAGCTTCACGAATCTCCATCATCAGCAGTTTTAACGATATCACCCCGAGAGCGCGACTCATCGACAGCAACGCGCCGGCCGTTTCACAACCGCTACAGAGAAGACGAAAATACACAGAGATCAGATAAACGGACGGAGCAGCGTTATGCAAGCTCTGCTGAGCTGAGAGGGGAGGACAGGACGATGATGGACGGCCTGCAAACTCTGCACAGACCCCCCCTCGCTCCTAATGACCACCACCGCCTCACCCACAGAGGCCATTCACAGTTCTAACAGATCAGCTCCTGTTCTTTCAAAATAAAAGCAGCTGAATTGACTGTGATCAGCTCGTGTTTGCTGTGAACTCAGTGATGTAAAGAAAAGCGTCACTGGATCACGTGACACGGAAGGAAACTTAAAAAGATCAAGTTTCTACATGAAGTTCTGCAGAATCTGATTTCTCTGATTCCATGGATTTCTGAAGCCGGAAAGACACGAAACACAAAACATCTCGGTTTTCCTTTACGTGTGAGTGTCACTGCATGCCACTGTCATACCTGTGTGTGTGTGTGTGTGTGTGTGTGTGTGTGTGTGTGTGTGTGTGTGTGTGTGTGTGTGTGTGTGTGTGTGTGTGTGTGCATCACTGTTGGAATTTCCAGTATCTGTGTGACTGACAGATGCTTTAGAACCTGCTGCTGCTGAACCATAGAGAACTATTTTTCCACCGTGACATTGTGGAGCGTTCACACCTCTGTGTCTGATCAGATCTGGTCCAACCTGCACCGAAAACACAATAGAAAGAGAAACTGCACGCACACACACACACACAGAAACTGCAGCTTCATGATGAGTGTGGACCTGCCGCTGGTCGGAGGCCAGGAATGCTCTGGCTGCAGGTTTAAAACAACAGCCAGTGACAGACAGCGGCTCTTCTGGCTGTAAATCTCTGTCATCGGCAGCATTATTGATTCAACACAAACCAGCACAGACCAGAGGAGCCTCTCACGGGTGGGTCTGCGTCATCCTGCAGGTGCGCTGTGTTGTTTTAGAGGTGCGAGGAAAAACATCTAATCACTTATAAATCACCAGCGCCTTAATTTTGAGACATTAGTGTAATTATGGTAAACACTGCCTGAGCTCAGCTGGTGTCAGGCTCCTGGCGGATCACACCCCCAGGTATCAGGCTTTGATTCAAAGACTCTGGGTCAACTCTGGTCCCAGTGCTGCCCCCTGCAGCTGGTTTTCAGCTCACATCAGGTCCTTGAAGCAGAGCAGAATCCTGCAGCTGCATATGAACCAGACCTGGACCACCAGAGAACCGGGTCCGGAATCAGTGGGTTGAAAACACCACCAACGACATACTGATGACCAACAATCAATTACCTGTTGCAGGAATGTGAGGAAGCATTAAGGAGCCTTTGAAATGAGACAAGGTGACGTCAGCCTCTGAATTCACACACATCTTTTGTCGACAGACTTTCAACCACTTTCTCCAGAGAAATGGAAATGAAAGAACTCAAGATCCACTCCCTCCTTTAATATTTGACATTATCAGGTCACATCTGCTCCCAAGTCAAAAGCTTTGGTTTAAAACTGAACAGTTTCCTCTTGGTCTCCAGAACATTTCAGCACTGACGTCCTGATCCACGCCGTGGTCACTTCCTGTATTGATTAGTGTAACGCCATCCTTAAACTGCTGCGACGACTCCACATCATCCAAAACTCTGCAGCTGTATTTAGAACCAAGGTTATTCTGTTGACCTGTGAGACGTCTGCATTCATCATGTGATGAGAACCGACACCTGACAGCCAATCAGAGAGTGTGTAACAGAATATTAAGACACGGAGTCAGACCTCTCCTGACAGCTTTAGAGGAGGTGATTAAAAACAACCTCTTCACTGTCGACGGAGTCTCAGCCGGCGGAGGCGTGGTCAGACGCCCCCCTGGTCGGTGGCGTTATGCAACCGGCTGCTCTCAGGCCGCGAGGTCGACCTGGAGCTGGACCTCGTCAGAAAGCAACGCTGCGTCTGCTGCTCGCCGTGCAGACAGGTGACCTGAGCAGGAGCACGCTCAGATCAGTAACAGCAGTCAACCGTCAGTGTGGGTGGGGTTGAGGAGGTGGGGACAACATGTCAGTGAAGTATTTATGGGATTTGTTTATGAGATTATCATGAGAAGACGGGGAGCGGGGGGGGCTGACGAGCTGCAACACGCATCCCGCCGCCTTTAATTTTCACACCTTGTGCAGATTTGGTGTGTTTGTTTACTCTGTCTGCAGCAGAGGAGGGACGGGTGGAGCTGGGATCAGACACAGTGAAAGTCATGTTCCCACTTTTTACCTTTAATGTTCTCACCTGTCCTGCAGGACGTCTGGAGCCTGAAGGTTTAGACTCTGATTCAAACAGATTCAAATCAGAAGCAGATTCATGACGGACGAACGTTACGTCCTGATCCTCATCTGTCGTCAGTCTGAAAGGTTTACGCCTCCTCCACAAACGTAACCTTGTGAGAATCTATTCTGTTATCAGGAGCATTTCATTAGACTCTGGGGGCCCCATGCAAAAGCAACCTGGGGGCCCCTACATTGACCTGAAGTTGTTTTCAATCGAGCCTCTAAAAGGATAAAGCTTTTAGCAGAACGTGACATGGGGTCTCTTTGGGGGGTTTCTGACCTTGGTGTCGTTGCAGTGTCCTGTACCTTACTGATGTTTAACACGGTTCTCATTGGATTGTTGCGATGGATCAGCTGTGCTCCGGGGGCCCCTGTCTCATTTCAGGGCCCCAGACAATTGCATGTTTAACCTACCCTGATGTAACGGCCCTGTCTATGAGGGAGGATCTAGAGGGCGTGTCTCAGGTGTGAGAAGCGACTGTTCGTTAATAACCTCTGACGGATGTTAGCGTAGCTGCTGCTGTATTAAGAGCAAAGAGCAACACGGTGATTGACAGATGGTTCATCCAATTGTTTTTTAAAATGCAGTGTTACTGGTTCAGTGCTGATGGTCCCAGCAGCAGCAGCAGCAGCAGCAGTACATGTGAGGAGTCTCTGTGGGTCGCTGCTCAGAGGGGGTCGGCCACCTTCCCCCCACATCCCTCGTCCAATCAGGGAGCAGACCAACTGGGTGAAGGGTGGCAGTCGGCCCAATCGGCTCGTTCCTGTTGCTCAAGCCGCCTGCTCCTTCCCCGGCCGCCTCCTCTGTTCCCCGTCACCCAGAACCAGTTCAATGTGGAGCATGGCTGCGCTCCCAGCATCCGTCCAACACGCCAAACTGCCTGATGTGTGTGTGTCTCTGGCGTGGCGTGGCCCGCTTGCTGCCTCCACGGTCCTTGGAGCAGGAGGAGTTTCAAAACGTGATGATGCAACGTTAGTGTAGCTCCACTGGTACCAACGGACACAAGGCGATACAGTGATTAATGATGTGCCACTGTGTGTGTGTGTGTGTCTGTGAGTGTGCGTGTGATTTAAATCATCATGTTGTGGTGACACACCTCTGGAGACGTGTGTGTGTTTGTGTGTGTGTGTGTGTTTGTGTGTGTGTGTGTGTCTGTGAGTGTGTGTGTGATTTAAATCATCATGTTGTGGTGACACACATTTGTTCATAGGGTTGCATACGGGGGCTCACCTCTGGAGACGTGTGTGTGTTTGTGTGTTTGTGTGTGTTTGTGTGTGTGAGGGCAGCTGGGTTCATATAGTCGGTGGATGAACCTTCAGTCTGTGATTCACACCTGAACTCAGTCAGGTGTGAATCAGAGGATTTGGACATCTTGTCGCTTGCCGGCTCCGTTACCTCGGTTCGTCACCGGAGTGCAATGAGTGCTGGGAAGGTTCCGCCTGTTTCTCTGGGATGGAAGGACCAGTGAAGGAGCCTTGTGACGCAGCTTATAACTCTGAGACGAAAATAACTCGGCTCAGAAAATGGATTTTATTGTTTTTAGACGTTGAAGTGAATCTTCTGTCGTTTCGTTCTTATAAAAAAGATTTCGCTGGTTCTATTCAGAATCGCTGGATACTAAATTTCCCATAATTCACTGTGATAGCACCAGTGCTCTGTCCACAGGTCAGAGATCTCGCCCCCTCACGCTCACACACAGTTTCAGTTTTTATATTTCTCTCTTCACAGTCTTGTCTTAATTTAACGCAGCTCAGTGTGGAGGGCGTCGCTGCGTGATTCATGAGCTTCCTCGCTGACTGCCGAACTCCCATGATGCTCTAAATTCTCTCTGACAGACTTCCCCTCCTCCGACACGAATAAACCTCTGCTCCCTTCCAACATTTTGGCACGAAAACGCTCCAGCGTTGAGCTCCAGCACCAAACATGAGCCGCAGAGTCCAGGAGACTTCAGGAGGTAGAAGCTTTCGGCAGCGACGCTCGACTTCCTCTGTGGCTCGTTGGGACGCCCGAGTGCTGAGTGAGGCCCCGAAGAAGTCGCCACAGAACGTCTGCACGCAGGAAACGTTCGGATGTCACTTCCCTCAACAGGTCATCAGATAAATGTACAGTTCTCTGAGCTCAGTATCAGGGAGAAGGACGGTGTGTGAACTGCAGCAGGTGATCAGAGGAAGCTCGGGTGAGGTGGTGGTTAGGCCAGAAAACGGGAATCCAGAGGCCGCACACACACACACACACACACACACACACACACACACACACATACAGAAGGACTGTACTGAACTGAATAGACATCAGAGACTGTAAATATAGATGGACGCCATGTTAGCCCCCAAAAGTGAAGTCAAATAACCTGGATCGCCCCCTGGTGGCGGACGTTAAATAAATGTTCGTCAAAAGTCTATTTCTGTTATTTTAAGTAGTTCTCACATCACACTGATGTTTGTTTAAGTGTTTTAACATCATGTCTGGAGGAAGTGGAGACGTGTCGTCCATCTCAGTCCAGGATCATCGTTATATTCAGTGTGTGGATGATACAAATGCTAATAATCTGACTTCATGATCACTGAGGATTAACAACAGCAAATGAGTCTGTAACTTAATAAAGTTTCTCTGTTAAATCAGAGTCACTGACGTCTTCACACACACACACACACACACACACACACACACACACACACACACACACACACACACACACACACACACACACACACAGTCAGAGATAATAGATGGTTTATTGATTATTAGAATACTGGAGTGAGTGAAACCTGCTCCGTGCAGCGACGTGACGTGTGACGAACCTGACGTCTCTTGTCTTTGTTCTCACTCTTCACCGACACGATAAGACGTTCAGCTGCAGCTGTGATCTGTCGTCAGGTGATTAGAGTCACACTGGGGATAATGGGCAGAATAATTAGATAAGTGGCTGCAGGGCTCCACCCACTATCTGAGGACGTGCAGGTCAGCTGGAGAGGTAGTGTGTGTGTGTGTGTGTGTGTGTGTGTGTGTGTGTGTGTGTGTGTGTGTGCGTGCGTGCGTGCGTGTGTGTGTGTGTGTGTCAGCTGCTTCCACACATGAAGTGTAAACCTGAAGTCATCGTCCAGAGAAGCTCTGTGCGCGTCTGAATGAGCCGAAGTAATTTAACCGTCTATGTTCCGTCTGATAAAACATTGTGACATTTCTATCTTCGCTCCTGCACCACCACTGGATGGCGCTGTCTCCTCCCAGACATCACCTGAACCAAACAGTTTGTCTTTAACACGTCCGGATGTAAAAAAGAAGTTTAAGTTATGACTTTATTTGTTAGCATTGGAACGTTAGCATGTGTTACTGTTAATGGTCAGAACATAGACTGTAAATATAAAGATGGACGACATGACGGCTTTAATCATCTGAATCGCCCCCTGGTGGCTGGCTGCAGTGTAGTTCATTTGTCCCGCCTCCTCCATGTAAGCAGATGGGAAATGGACCAAGCAAAAAAAAAATACAGTTTACAAGTTAAAAAATGTTTCTAAATTGTTTTAATAAAAACGCACGGAGGCATCATGATTGACAGCTGAGACTGACACACACACACACACACACACACACACACACACAGAGTTCTGCTGAACAAAGTGTCTCCAATGATAATAACTTTATTTATGAAGCACTTTTCTTAACGCTGCCTGATCTCCTGGTTCTGTCCACGATGAAGAGACTCATCGGTGGCCAATCAGATTCCAGCCGAGCCTGTGACGCCCTCCAGGCTGCAGCTGCTCGAGTTTCTCTGATTCTGTTTGAGTTCACTTTAGTCAGATTGTCCTGACATGTTGTGTGTCTGCTCCTCACAGAACAAACTTCAGCTGCTCACTGCTGAAAACTTCCAGAGCTTTAATCTGTAAACGGATCATTTCCTAAAACAGGAACATGAGGAAGTTTACGTGCAACAGTTTAGTAGAATCTGCAGTTTTAGTGCGTGTTTCTCTCTGAGGGCTCGATGCCTCTGACATGTCCGACCGTCACCTGAAGCGGCGCCTGTGCTCCAGCCGCAGCAGCCTGAATGAAAAGTGTCTGTCGGAGCAGGCAGGTCATAAAGCGACTGAGTTTAATGGTGACAAAGGTCACAGAGTGCGGTCGATGACAACGTATCAGAGCTTTCGTCTGCCAGGTGAGATAAGACGAGGCCGAGGTGACCCTCTGCAGATCTGCCTCAGATTGGTTTTATCTCCCAGCATCAGCTCTGTTCTGTTCTCTGTTTAATTTGTGAGCTGATCAAATAAAACCACAAACCGTTGAGCAACACTGGATTGATAAACGCTGTCAAATCTGGTTTAATGACCAGCCGTGACCAGGCGTCTGGACGAGAGCAGGCGGTTCACTCTGTGACAGCAACATCATTTACTACAGAGGAGAATAACTTCACATTAATGAATATTAAAAATGTATTATTTAATGTTTATTAACTCATGAAGCCTTTTCAGACTTACAGTATATACAGATGATTAGCATACATCAGCTGATAAGAACCTAAAATGACAGAAACCGTCTTTTAGAAACATTCATTTAACATCTACTTTGATTTTTTAGTTTGGTCCATTTCCCATCTGCTAACATGGAGGAGGCGGGAGATGGTTTCTCTTCCCTTTCAGATCCATGTATTTCACAGATTACTTTGTTTCACAGGTTTTGGAACCAGACGAATGTCGGAGAATTTGTTTGTTGGGTCAAAGTTTAAAGCTGAACTCTGTACAAGGGCAATGACAGCGAGTCAGTCTGTGAACGGAATGGAATAAATCTCGGCTCCTTCGTCGGTGACGTGGCGGCGGCGTGGATTTCCATTTGACGTACAGGTGGTCAGAGTCGCCTCTCACCTGTGTGAACTGAGCGGTAAAAACAGCGAGTTAATGAGTGTGAGCCAATCAGAGAGAAGGAGCAGCTTCCCCCCGTCTCCTGAATGTCGTCCATCTGCTGACTCGTCAGGGTCATCGCCGTCTCAGGCAGACAGCCAATCTGATTGGCCCCAGCTGCAGTGACCCCTCCCCCTCCACAGAGACTCTGAGGTGACATTTAACCTCCACAGACAGACGAGTGGAGAGGAATGAGGACACGTGAACGCCACACTTCCAGCGTTGCTCAAAGGTCCCAGGGCAGTCATTTACCCCCCCCCCACCAGCACATCCTCCCCCTCAGACAGGGGAGCCACTGATCTCTGCTGTACAGAGGTGAGGCAGCTGCAGCATCATGAACCAGATGACTTCAAATGTTGAGATGTGTGTGTTCACAGATTTCTTCTTTGTTGGTTAAAATGTGAGTTCTCTGCCTCTGTGTGTGAAATGCTGCCACCTGCTGGTGACTCCTAACAGGGTCGAGGTTTCTACCTTCGTTCTTCAGTAGTGAAACCTCTTATGTGTCGAACTCTACCAGCGTCTAATGACAGCTGCAGCGCTAACTTCCCTCCTGCCAGAACCCCTGATGGATACTGTGACACCATCGGAACAAGAAAACGTTTGCTACGTACACATGCACTGTTTGATCAGCAATACACACAGAATCCAAATGATCAGTGTTTTCAGAATCAGAAATGCTCATGAACAACAAATCCCCAGTGGTGCACAGGTGTATTTATAGGTTAATTTAAAGCTCCGCCCACAGTGACACATTCTGTACGGACAAGTGTTTTGGCTCCGTTTCAGAAATAATCTCCAATCAGCAGCTGCTGCATGAGAACTGTAGAGAACTTTAGAAACCATAGTGTCACTGTCTTCTTAATACGGCATGGGTTAATATACACTTGAGTCTACCTGAGACTACCTGAATCCACTTGAGTCTACCTGAGTCTACCTGAATCCACCTGAATCTACGTGAGTCTACCTGAGACTACCTGAATCCACTTGAGTTTACCTGAGTCTACCTGAATCCACCTGAATCTACGTGAGTCTACCTGAGACTACCTGAATCCACTTGAGTCTACCTGAGACTACCTGAATCCACCTGAATCTACGTGAGTCTACCTGAGACTACCTGAATCCACTTGAGTCTACCTGAGACTACCTGAATCCACCTGAATCTACGTGAGTCTACCTGAGACTACCTGAATCCACTTGAGTCTACCTGAGACTACCTGAATCCACTTGAGTTTACCTGAGTCTACCTGAGTCTACCCGAGTCTACCTGAATCCACTTGAGTCTACATGAGTCTACCTGAGTCTACCTGCTGCCAGGTGAGACAGAGAGAGAGACAGAAATAGGCCAGTGTCTCTTTATCGCTGTGTAAAGAAGTTCTGTCCTATCAGAGCTGGAAATTACTGCGATACAGCACACAGGAACCACAAAGCCTCGGCCTGGCCCGTATTGTCCACCTGACTGGCTTTGTATGTGTATCCAGGTCAGTGCAGCACTATCTGCAGGTTAATATTTAGACTGCACAGACCTGAACAGCTCTGAATAGAACAGGACTTGTGGAGCAGCCAGAGCTTCACCCCCACCTCTGTTTACTCTGATTAATTATTCTCAGGACGAGGCAGCAGACGAGGGCGTTAGCCGCTGCCTCGCTGCACACGGACAAGAGTCCAGGTTACAGGGAGGTTTCAGACAGATTTCAGTCATGTGCTGGATTCAACACATGAGCATCTGGAAACTAGGCCGGACTCTCACTCAACGTGGTAAAGTGATTCAAGTCATATGTGGCATTATGAGGTCTCTAGGATGAACTGAGTAGATTTCCGTCGACAAAGGTCGAAGGTCAGGGTGGAGTTGGCTTCACAAAACATGTTTTTGTCCTCTTGAAATAATATCTCAATCTGCCCTTAGAGATATTCTTCAAATTGTCACCAGTCGTCCCTTGAGAGGTCAAAGGTCCAAGTTACAGTGAACTCATAATATTGTGAATATAATATGTCAGGAACACGTGGAGGGACTGAAACTGCACTGGTTAGTGGAGGCGAACAACCACAGGAGGGTAATTCTGGTTAAATATGTGACCAGAGCAACATGATGTGCGGCGTTCCCCAAGGCTCAATCCTTGGTCCTCTCCTATTTAACATTTTCTTTATTTCATTAGGCCTCATTATACAAAACAGAATCCGAAACTTAAATCATTCTGCAAACAAAAAAACAAATCTATTCTACTATGACTCCATCTGACTTCAGTCCCAGATTCTCAAATTAAATGTGTTGATGCGTGTGTGTGACTGATGTGATTCTCTGGAGATTGAATGACTCACAGGTTGATTCTAATCTCCACAGATACAGACCCAACTCAAACACTTCCCACTTAATTGAACTGTGATTCTCTAATCCAGCTCCTAGAGGACGGAGGAGGAAGGAAACGTCGCTGGACTCAAACTGTCTCAGAGGGTGAATATAATAAACTAGATTTAAAGGAAGACGAAGCTTCGAGCAGAAGAAGAAATCCCACTGAAGGAAAATATTCATGTGTCATTTGAAAAGAAAACATGAACTGATTTAATTTGGACTCACTCAGAGGAACCGTGATGATGTCGACTTAAAAAATATCAGATTAGAAAATGTGCACAGATGAATATTGGACTCATGAGGTTAAAATCTCAATTCTTATTTCAACAAGACCTTAAAACACACACACACACACACACACACACACACACACACACACACACACACACACACACACACACACACACACACACACACACACACACACACACACAGGTTATCATGTAATCCACCATCTTCACCATTTTAAGATTGTTTACTTGTGTCGTGCGACGTCCCTGACACCGAGGTTCTAAGAATCCTGAACCTGAACGGAACCAGTTTGAGATTCAGAGTCACACTGGAGGAGGAGGAAGGTGCAGAGGGACAGTGTGGACGTCCAGAGGACAGACGACCGGCAGCGGGCCTCGGCAGCGGCTCTGGGGGTCGGAGGAGATGAAGTGCACATGTCTCCGGGATCTCGCTCAGCACGACAGAACATTCCCATCGTTGTAGCTCATCGAGCGTCGGATCAGCTCGGCTCCGAGCGTTTGTCTTGTTTATTACTTGTGAAACCTGGAATAAATCAGCAGCGTGCAGAGCGGTGCTGCCAAGCTCCCAGTGACGTTATCGCCCTCCGCCATGAATCAGAAACACAGGAGATGTTATTCCCGCTCTAATTCATTCTGACAAGCGAAGCCTGAACCTGTCAATCACACGGCTCCTGATTGCTTACAGATATCTGGAAGTTTGACAGTTTCCTCCAAACCGCGGCCGTTTGATCGATCGTCGGTATAAACAGTTTCACCTTCGGCCTCCTCCTCAGAAAACACGTCCTCTGACCCTCCAGAGGTTTCTCTGCGTTCGACCAACAGAGAGACTCATGACGTCCATCCGTCAATCTGTGTTCGAGTCCAAACACAAACTCTGGAACCCGACGCAGGACTGTTCTTCTCCTGCTTCACATTGTGTGCGAACAGATTTAACCAGAAACATGTTCACGAACTACGGAGGAAGAGCAAGGAAGAGGAGTGAGGAGCGAGGATGAGGTTGAAATGTAGAGAAACTCACAGTTCTCACAGGAAGTCGTTCAGATGAAAGATAAAACAACAGATGAAAGATAAAACAGACGAGGAAGAGGAGCGAGGAAGAGGAGCGAGGAAGAGAGTCTACTGACGCTGCTAAGTGATGTAAATACACAGGGTGGACCGACAGGAGCTGCAGGGGCAGGTCAGCTGTGGGGGAACAGGTGTGAATGATCATGAGACAGGAAGCCAAAATGACTGATGAGTAAGAAATTTCAAAATAAAACAGGAAACCGGATGTGAAAATTTAGCAGGAAGTAACAGACAAAGACTACCAGATAAAGCTCCTCCCTCTGAGGAATGTCTACGTCCAATCAGCTTCTCCTCTGGTCTGAACAACGTTAAGTGAGAAGAGGTCTCGAGTCTAAACCAGATCCTGATCCGGGTCGGTTCAATCTTCTCACACTCAGGAGGTCAAAGGTCACTAACTCTGGGCTGGGGGCGTGTGATGACTGTTTCTCGTACTGAGGCCGTCACAGCTGACATCAATGATGACATCATTGATGACATCGTGCGTTTCCAGAACAGTGATTATCGTAAAATCAAAGAATAAAACGAGAAGGAGTGAGACGTGTGTAAACGTCTGAAGTCGAGGATCTCGTGTGAAGCAGAAGGTTGAGATGAGGATTTCTCAGGTCGAGCAGAACATCTGTCTCTATCAGGATCTCTGCTGGACAATGAACAGATGTTCTGATGAATCCAGATGTGCTGGTGTTTTAAACTTCAGTGTGATTCTTCTATATTTGGATCAGTGTGTTTGTCAGTGTGTCCGTCACAGTCTAACGTCCCCTCTCTGTGTCACTCATTGGTTCCTACTGAAGATGTAAAAACACCTCATGAAAATACAAATGTAATTTTATATAAGACCCCCCCCTGTCCATACATATTGTTGTATATATGTATACGCAACACATTACCGACGTTCACAGTCGTCGGCATCGAACAGCGTTCCTTTCTGGTACTTGACAGATCGTTGATCTAGACATTATCGCCACCTACTGGCCCAGTATATTACAATATTAGAGCATGTCCGTTTAAAATCATACAAAGTCGTATAAATGAGGCCTAAAACAGCTGCTGTAATTTCATGATACAAACACTAGGGGAGCTGCAGATTACGACGACATGCAAACTGTATTTCCACTCCACGTTATCTCCGAGAAATTAACGTAAATGTTGAGTAAACGCCAGCGTGTTGTTTGACCATGGCTGTTTCCGGGTTAAAGGTCAGAAACTGTTTCCTGTCAGTGTGTCCTCATGAGTACAGAGATGTGTGTGTGTGTGTGTGTGTGTGTGTGTGTGTGTGTGTGTGTGTGTGTGTGTGTGTGTGTGTGTGTGTGTGTGTGTGTGTGTGTGTGTGTGTGTGTGTGTGTGGACATCGTTCGGTGGCTTCGCTCTCTAAGATGCTGAAGAAGAAAACAGGGGAAACAAATGCAGAACATGTTTTCCAGATGTTTGTGTGTGAAGCGCTCTGCCAGATTCTCGGAGGAGGTGGATTTTAAACAAACGTATCTTGGCGACGGACGACAAGGCCATCGCTCAATTTTATGTTTGAACACGTCCCCGCATCTGGTCAGTGAGAAAGAGCAAAGCATCGTGGGAAGAAGGAGGTTACTGTTCTCACACACACACACACACACACACACACACACACACACGAGACACACACACACACACCTAACATGTTAGCAAGTAAAAATAGAAGGTAAAGTTTTTTTCAAAATAAAAGTCTGAGGTTGTGCTGCTGCATTAACAATATACATTTTTCTTGAGAGTCTGTCTATTGTGGTGTGTGTGTGTGCTGTTGTGTTACTGTAGTAGTATGTGTTTGTGTGTGTAGGTGTAAATGTCAGACATTCATTTGCCTGATGACTTGACGTGGGTTGACTCGTTGGAGTGTGGAGAGTCTGACTAGAGTCCGACAAGATCTGCTGTCCTGGTTCAGCTCCTGGTCCAGGTCCTGGTCCAGTTTAAGCTCCTGGTCCAGCTCCTGGTCCAGCTCCTGGTCCTGGTTCAACTCCTGGTCCAGCATCTGGTCCTGGTCCAGTTTAAGCTCCTGGTCCAGCATCTGGTCCTGGTCAGCTCCTGGTTCAGCTCCTGGTCCAGCTCCTGGTTGAGCTCCTGGTCCAGCTCCTGGTCCTGGTTGAGCTCCTGGTACAGCATCTGGTCCTGGTTCAGCTCCTGGTCCAGCTCCTGGTCCTGGTCCAGTTTAAGCTCCTGGTCCACCTCCACCTCCTGGCTCTGTCCTGATCTGACCTGGTCTGACCGCTCAGCAGCAGCTGTACGAGGCTGTGATGCCCTCGACGCTCCACCTGCAGAAGCTGTGGATGATCTTGAAGTCCGTGCTCTGCGGTGCCATCTCGCTGCTTCATGACCACAGCTGTGGCCTGCTCAGACCCTGAAGTTAATCCTCAGGAATCTGAAGCAGCTGAACCTCTTCACTGACGATCCATCGACATGGATGAGAGCAGGAGGTCGTTCTCTGGCCCGTGTGGCGGCCCCAAATCTAAACCTGAATCCTCAAATCAAGTCTTAACCCTTGAACAATTCTTTGAATGAATCAGAAACGACCAGACTTCATGTGCTTACAATGTTTAACCACACAGCTAAACACACACACACACACACACACACACACACACACACAGTCAGACATCTGTCAGGACAAAACTGCTGAGAGGTTGTAAAACTACATTTTTTGTCACGACGTCTTGATTCAATACCAACGAGTCCCGAGTAGAGGCTAACTCACCAAAATCTCAGAGCTCGTCATCAGGCTTCATTACAGCAGTTTCTGTAAACTTAACTTCTCCGAGCAGCAGACCGGTCGAGCCGGGGTTAGCTGGTCAGCTGGTCAGCATGTTAGCTTTAGTAAAAACTGAACTGTTTGAGGGTTAGAATTAGGTTTAGGTTAAGTTAGGCATTTAGTTTGGGTGGTTAAGGTTGGGGTGAGGGCTAGGTAATGCATTATGCCAATGAGTGTCCTCACTAAGATAGAGGTACAAACATGTGTGTGTGCGTACGTGTGTGTGTGTGTGTGTGTGTGTGTGTTCAGATAAGGCCTTATGATTGATAAACGGTTATCAAACAGTGAAGGTGCAGCACGACTGATCGGCCTTGACAACCAGACACGGACGTGATGATTGTGAATGATTGACAGGATATTGGTGCGATGACATCATCATCATCTGAGACCAATAAAGGAAACTGGGACCGTTTTTTCTCTGAAGCTCAAAGGTCATCAGACGGAGCGAGCACGTCAGCGGGTTGTTCTCTGGCGAGGAGTCAAACGTCTCCGCCTGACACAGAGCTCGTGTTCCCGCCCACAGTCCTCCCACCTCCTCCCATTGTTCCCATAATTACCATCAGTGTCACGTCAGCGTCTAAAAATAACCACGCTCGCCGCCTCGGCATGTGGAGGACGTGTCGGCCGTCATCATCCGTCTCCCAAAACTGGAACATCAGCTTTTAACCACTCACAGGTGAAATTACTGAGAACACACACACACACACACACACACACACACACACACACACACACACACACACACACACACACACACACACACACACACACACACACACACACACACACACACACACACACACACACACACACACCTTCAAAAGTATTTTACTTGAGCAACATTCTCTCAAAAGTTAGTTTCATCAGAATCAGCCAGTTTCTGTGTGGAACCTCGTCGACCTCCTCAGATTTTATTGAGATAAAAAAAAAATATTTTTTTTCTCCACAAACTGCCGTTGCAAACTCGGCCCCTCAAATAAAATGGCGTCCTAATGACGCGTCTCCACTTCTTCAGGAAATGTGCCACACCGTCAAAACCAGGAAGTAAACAAGGCTAAAAGCTGCGGCAGTGATGCATCTCCATGGTTACGGAAACATGTGACTGAAGACACAGAAACTCTCCCTGAAACGTCCAGTGGAAACCTCACATCTCCTCCATCATCACATCACTGATCGGCCACTCTGATTGGCTCCTGACATCACCCCCCCCCTCTCTCTGGTACCTGTGGGAGAGAGGGTCAGGCTGAGGGCGTGCGAAGGTGTTTCTGGCCAGAAGAGCTGAACGTAATATTAATGTTCTGCTAAGCCCCAGTTATCAGGAACATTACTCAGCCTGTGTGTGTGTGTGTGTGTGTGTGTGTGTGTGTGTGTGTGTGTGTGTGTCAGGCTCATTTTTAACAACGAATTTGAGTAAAAACAGAACAAACGTAAAGAAGCCAAATCCTCTGAAACTGTTAAAGTCTGAACTACACAAATAAAACACAACATTCTCAGTGGGTACGTGAGTTTAACACACAACTACACAACACAGACACACAACCACAAGAAGTTCTGATGGAAAACGTTTTCAGTCAACATGTTCTCTGCTTCTAAAACAGCGACCCGTCACTCGACTGGTTGATTAGTAAACTTGATGGAAGATGTTTGAAGGAGCTCATTCACTTTAGAAGCAGATTCCATTAAAGGGGCAGATCTCATTTTCTAATCTCGCTGTTTTTCACTGATTTCTCAGAGAATACTTCATGAATCTTGATACAAATTTGAGATCACATTTTAAATAAAAACCAAAAAAACAATTTAATTTTTCATCAGTTTTAATTTTCGCTGCTCGTGATACAAAAACGCTGAGTGACAGAAATGCTGCCCAGCAACATTCAGACCTGAACACAACAGATCTGATCTGTTCCTATTGAATCAAATCCAATTCAGATTATTCATCTGAGCCCTCCCCAGCCCCCATGCAGAGACTTCTCTAGAAACATGCTGCTGTTCAGAAGAAAAGTAGAAAAATCTAACGACAGAAACAAAGACGGAGGCTGTGCTTCGTGAGGAAACGTTCCCACAACGTTTCTGATCACTTCAAACAGATCAGCTGATTATCAGACGTTCTCTCCTGTTGACGTCAGACTCACTTTAACATTTATTTAAATGTTTAAAATCTTTGTGAACTTTGAACTACGTTAAAACATGTCACACAATAAACATCGTGTTTGTGTCACTTTCACAGTTCATCTGTAAAAACAGGAACATTTACATTTTCTTTTCTTGTTTTGGTCATTTTTATATATATATATATTTTTTTTTAAATAACTTTATTAATATAATATTAATCTCACTGAATTTAACAGGATTTCTCTGATGGCATCAGCACGTCAGATGTGGTGTCGTGTGACACCCTGAACTGAAAATATTAAATATCAATATTTTCTGATTGATCTGCCGCAGGTTTGACTTTAGAAGCAAACTCAAGAAACTCTGAGGATGGAAATAAAAACGTTAGACCCTGCAGCCAGACTCTCCCTGCGAGGGAACATGTTTAAAACAGAGCTGTCACATCGTCGGAGGAACGCTGTGGGAACGTTAGCGCGAGCGGTGCGGCTCAGGAGGAGCAGCAGAGCTCAGACAGACAACACTGCTGCAGGGAGGTGAAGCTCCTGACAGATAAATCCCAGGGAAAACACTCCACACCCGCACAAAGCTCACATAATTATTAAGTCCGATAACAACACGCCGCGGACCCGCCCCCCCCCTCGCGGTGTGCTGACGGGGGCGGTGGGGGGGGCCTGTTTGGACCTGCTCAGACCTCATTAACGACCCGGCCTGGTTTAAACCTGGATTTAATTAAAGCTGCGGCTCGAGGTGTCTGGATCCGCCCAGCACCACAAACACACACTAAACACACACAGTTAACACACACAGCCGTCTGGAGCAGGACCCCCCTCAGGTGAGCAGGGCGGGGTCTGCCTGGGTCGGCCTGTTGAACACACCTGACGTGTTCATCAGAAGCAAAAACCTGTTCAGCCACCCTGTCCATACAGATTCTGATCCATTCAAACTGTATCACCAACCATTGATCATCTTTTGTTAATTAGAATAAAACTTTGTGCACTCTGATGTTTTTCCGTTTCATCTCATTTTAATCTGAAAATCTTTGAAGAACGGTAACCATGGTAACAGCCAGATGCTGCGTCTTAGCTCCAGATCATGTGACGTCCACAGGAAGTCGACCGAGGCCGTTCATCTGAGATTCAACACGATCAATAATCTGTGGATCGATCGTGTTAAGATGATTCATCAGAGAAAACATCAGAACTGATCATGTGATTTAAACATTTCTCTCACTAAACAAATGATTGATCAGGAAATAGTCAGCTGATTCTTTGATGATGTAAATAATCAATATGCAATGTGATGACGTCACAAAACAAATCGGATCCAAAGTGACGACAGTTTTTTCCCAGGATGCACTGCTCTGTTTGATTTCATCCCTGGAGAGATGGAATTACATTTTCGAGGTTTTTCCAGGACACACTCTGCAGGTGCATCAGCCCCACATGACAGGTGACCCCGGTTTTCAAATCAAACACGCCCCATCCCTGCGTCTCACTCAGGAGTCACACCTGCTCTGTTCTGCTCATAAAGGACAATTCTGCTGTTTTTATGTTTTTACACATTCACCCTCATCCGGTAGCTGAGTATCAAAAATTTTCTTTTAATTTATATGAGTGTAAAAAGAACAAACTGTAAAAAGCTGAATTGTCCCTTAAATATCATCATGTAGTGAACAACCTTAAAAATCTCATTAGGTATTTCTAACGAGACATTTCTATAAAGAAAAGAAAAAAATATACAACCTAAAACAGGAATTTAAGATTTTAAATCATCTCCGTCCTGCAGCTGAGGACGAGCAGAGAGTTTGTCCAACATCTTGTCCAGCAGCGTCCTCGTCTCCGCCCGTCAGCTTGGAAATGAGCCGCCAGGAAGAGGAAGCACAGGAAGAAAGTGCTTTGGTTGCTGGTGAGTTCTGACTGGACGAAGTCTCAGTTTATACGAGTTCACATCTTCTCACAATCGATCAATGACACAAAGAGTCTGTTTAGTTCCTCCAACACATTCAGTCTGTTGTGGAGGATCAGGTTCTCCTTCTGTCACTGAACAAACCTTTCCAGCAATTCATTTTAATTGGAAGAAAATGTCCAATTAACACAAGCTGTTGCCGCCTTTCATAATAAAAGCCTTTTAGTCAAGAGTCCAATAAATTAATGTTAAAATATTCATGGATCTGTTTGTTCCTGGATCCTGAATCCTCATAATTTCTCATCACTTCTTCAGCTGGAAAATATTTTTCCAGAGGGATTGTAAGAGACCAACTTTTTGGAAGATGTGTGGTTAAAGGGTGAAGGGGGGGTGAGGGGGGTGAGTTAATTTCTAACGAAGACAAGCAGTGAAGAAGACGTGCGGCCATGTTTCCAAAGTTCCCAGAAAAAGCTCCAGATATCAAACATCCCTGTGACCCTCCTCACTGCCCATTGGTGGAGGTGTTGTTGGGGGCGGGGCTGGAGCCGTCTCCGCCCGCCGGCGGCTGTACGTTGTCGGCCAGGTTGTGGGCGTGCTCCAGGAAGAGGTCTTTGAGCACGCTCAGCTCTTTGCTCAGCAGTTTGATCTTGGCCTCCAGCCGCTCGTTCTCCTCCTTCAGCTCATTGACGCGCTGCTGCGTGTCCATCGCCTTCTGCTTGCTGCGCATGCGGCTCTTCTTCACGGCCAGGTTGTTGCGTTCGCGTCGCTGGCGATACTCATCGCTGTCCTTGTCTGCATGGGGCTTCTTCATCTTGCTGGGGCCTAACCGCCTCCGGCTGAGGAGTTGGCGGGGACGAGCTGGGGGACGTGGGTCTGACTCTGGATGACGCTCACGCCGACGGCTGGCTCATTAGGATGTGTTGCCTGCAGGTGGTGCTCTCTCAGTCGCCTCAGGTGAAGAGAAGAAACAGGAAGGAGTTTGTTCACCTCACGAGAACCTGGAGGACAAGGGAGGAACAAGTTTAACTATATATAATAAATATAAATCACACTCCAAAAATCGACTGAAGAAATTCTCTCACTGCGTCATAAACTATAGGTTTTTATTGTCCTCAGTAGACACCTGTGCTCTGTGTCCCTGAGTTTTCAACTTGTGAACCTTTTTTTGTGATTTTCTTACACAAACTCTGTTCTGGTGGTTTAGAGGTTTAGTTTCAGCATAGATGTGAAAATGAGCGCAGCTTCTCAGATTCACACGAACATGTGGTCACTGGTGCTCACCTTTCATTATCTGATCAATAGAAACTTTATCGCTAACGACTGATCATCTTCTATTAATTACAATAAAACTTGATTCAGTTTGTCAGTTTGCTGTCGTGTCAGATGAAGACAGAAACAAATCCTCAGTTGGTAACTTGGTGAAAATGAAACTGTCTTAAATTAAATTTACACATCAATTAATGTGGGCGGCTGTGGCTGAGGGGGGTAGCGTGGTCTAACCAGAAGGTGGCGGTTCGATCCCAGTCTTCCCCATCTGCATTCTGAAGTGTCCTTGGGCAAGAAACTGAACCAATCATAGAAAAGGTGCTGCCCATAGATGCACTGTATGAATGTGTGTGTGAATGACAAACTGTTCTGTAAAGAGCTCTGAGTGGTCATCAAGACTAGAGAAGATCTATGTAAACACAGAACATTTACCATCCAATCAGACTACGTTAACGATCAGACTACTTAACGATCAGACTAGTTAACGATCAGACTACTTAACGATCAGACTAGTTAACGATCAGACTACTTAACGATCAGACTAGTTAACGATCAGACTAGTTAACGATCAGACTACATTATGATCTTTGCTGTTGACTGGTTTATGAAACACTGGTTACAGCACCAAGAACCTGTCCAGGTGAGTGTTCTGTAGGAACCAGTAGTCGGTTCTGCAGGTTCTCCTCTGACCTGGATCCATCACTCAACCCCCCCAGCCCCCTCCCCGGACTCATCTGACGAGATAATTGGTGTTTTCTGTTCCGCACGTCCAATTAGCAGCGGCGCTCTGATTGGTCGGCGCGTTGCCATGCAGCCAGTCAGCTGTGCGCAGGGGAAATCGCTCCGGGTGAAACAGCGGAGCTCCGGCTGTTGCCTGCTGTTGCATCATCGTCGCTCCTCTTTGTGCTCGGAGAGGGGAACTCCGGAGTCATGCGGGGCTCAGCACAAATCTCAGCCCGATGAGACACGTTAAACTCGGTTTGACTGAAATAAAAGCCCGCGGAGGTCCGCACACGACGAGCGAGCCGAGAACCGACCGAGGGCTTTTATTTCCTGGAGAGTTTAGTGAACTTTTAGCGGAGGGGGGGGCGGTGGAGCGATGATTGACAGATGAGGTGAACACCGAGTCTCTTCGGTCCGAACAAAAACACACACGAGTGTCATTTCTACTCAAACACACAACGAAGCTCATCCACACTTTGTTCTGTCGGAGCCGGGCAGCTAGCCAGCTAGTTAGCTCCTGATGCTAACCACCCCTCCGCCTCTGGTAGCCTCTGGTAGCCGCCTGCTGCCGACCCGCTGACACTTTAAACGGCCGCTTACCTTCACGGGGCAGCGGTGGAGTCAACCATCCGTCGGAGCGCAGAAAGTTTGGGGATAAAGTTGGAGTTAGATCCCGTGTGTCGGAGCTCGGACTGTTTTTGTTTGGAACATGGAGAGCGGAGGATTGCGAAATCTCTTTTACCATGTACGGCAATGTCAGGGCTCAGCCAATCAGAGGCCAGGGGGCGGCAGCGACTAGAGAGAGCGGCCAATCACAGGCGAGTGTGTGGCAGAGTGATGCAATGCAGCCTATGAGTGACACCTGACCAGACCAATGGGAGAAGGATGCTGGTTTTGTTTATGTAATGTGAGAGTGAGAAGTGACTTCATCTGAGAAAAGAGTGAAACCAATAATCAATATCCCACTGTTTACGTCATCAAGAACACGTCATCAGTTCATCAATAATCCTACCTGTTTATAATAATAATAACACGTCATCACTTCATCACTTCATCAATAATCAAAGATTACACTGTTTACATCAATAATCACACCTGTGTACATAAGTACACTAGAACCCCCCTATCTCTCTGTACTTACCTCTAACCACTGCAGTAAGGGCAAGCTCAAATCGTGGCAGTGGTAATCTCATGGAGGCACTTCCAGTGTCAACAGAATCTGCCACTGATATGTAAAGGCTGCTGCCTTTGATGCCACAATGTTTAGAGCCAGCTGCCTTTGATGCCACAATGTTTGGAGCCAGCTGCCTTTGATGCCATACTGTTTATAGGCAGCTGCCTTTGTTGCCACACTGCCTTTCTTGCCATACGGTTTAGAGGCAGCTGTCAAAGTTGCCTCAAGTGTGTGGGGCAGTTGTCACTGCCGCCACACTGTCTTAGAGCAGCTAAAGCTGTTTGTGATTTATTCAATGAGACATATTCTGGTTTATGAAAGTTTATTAGATAGTTTGTTAGCTCTCGGGGGGTTGGACTCAAAATGAAAAGCTCCACATCTATCAGATCCATATGCATGATCTTGGTCTCTATGGATGGGTAAGAACTCAAAGACTGTATTCCAGTATCAGTTACAGTGTGACCGATACTGTGTCTGGGTAAACTGCGATAAACTAAAGGAGAAATGTACATTGTTATCCTTGCCTTAAGGTTTGCATAAGATGGTGAATAACTCCATGATAGCAATGATGCACAGAGATGCCGCTGCTCATGTAGCAATTAATTGACTACAACTGTACCAAAGTAGATGGAAAAACCACAAAGGAACAAAGGTTTAGTGTCTCCATTTATATGTATGTTCCCTCTGGGCTAAATACATGTATTCAGTGTTTTTGTGTTACAAGACAGCAAAGAGAGACTCACAAAATCTTACTTTCCAATTGCATATAAACTATTTACAGTTTCATAAGTTGACTTTGGCCTTAATGTTTTCCTTATGACAGGATCTCCAAGGACTCTTAGTTAAATACACTAAGGTCCATAAGAGCATTTAAAACAGACTTATTGTTAATCCTTCAACTTCAAAACTTATGAGTTATGAACTTCTATGGTGTAAAAGAAGCAGTGCATATACTAGACAAATGACAAACAAAGCTGTACACAACAAACAGCTACTGACCTACTACTTTTCAACCAATTTTATTCTTCAGTATTTATATGAATTCAGTTAAGTGACAATGACTCCATGTACAGCAATATTGATACAGGCTGGCGTATCCTGTTAAAATAAAGTGAAATGTACTGATATTGAAGATAGCAAAGGTATTGTAGTAAGGACTGTGTTAAAGTGACTTATATATTATATTTATTATAATATAAAAAAATCGTTGAAGTTCACAAGGCACGGACATTAATTGGCTAATGATACATTAATAACAGCCTCTCACCGTCATCATTTCAGACAGAGGAGGAAAGTCATAGCAAACTTGAGTCTTTTTATTTAACTTGCTGTCTCCCAACCATTGAGCACTTTTCAGAATTCCTCCTTTAAGTTTTCATTTCATTTCCTCCTCGGCCTCCTCCTGAATCTCTCCCTGTGCACTCACCACTGAAAACAGCTCTGTCTCTCATCCTGTCATCCCTCATGCTCTGTTCTTCATTTCTGAAAACAGTCAACACATTTCGATCCTCAAAGCTTCACTGTGCACATCCTCATGAAAAAATTCTTCTAATTCAGATCTCAGTTTGATGCTAAACTCCAAACCTCACAGGTGATAGATTACTTCTGTTCATATGTTCTTGGCTCCATCAACACTCTCCAGCTCCTCCTGGTTGATCCTGAGTCGTTCTGAGGCCTGATGGGATATGTAGTCCCTCAAAGGGATCTCTGATCTTATTCTTTCGGTCACTACCCAGAGTTCATGACCAATGGTGAGGGTCGTAATGTAGATCGACTGGTAAATCACATGGTGATGTAGATAGTTTTGTATTGGTAATTGCACAAATTGCTAATTTGCACAGATTTTACTGGTGATTGGATTTGTTAGTGTCTGGACAAATCTGTAAACTATATGTCCTGATGTTTCTGTCGGTTGTCCACCAATGTTTCAGTGTTTTATGTTTGTCCTGAAAGGGACAATAAAGATACTTTGAACTTTGAATTTGAACTTGAATCAATAGTTTCTTCTTCCTGCTCGACTCCCTCTCCACGTCTGCATCCACTTGAAGAGGTCTCACTCCTCCTGTTTTAGCAGGACTCTTCAGGTCGACTCTGCACTGAGAAGGCTCTCATGTCTCACGGGTGTCAACACTGCGCCCTGTTTTCAGTCTGGATATTTCGACCTCCAACACGATACATGCTACGACCTGCTGGCGTGCACACACAGACCCCAACGACTAATGTACGTGCTTGTGCAAGCATTTCAGCGAGGTTTAGTCTGTCGTCCTGCACAAATTCCAAAACAATGGATCCTACATTTCCCAAAATGCAACAGGAAATGTCTGTCAAACTACACAGCTCATAAAACGTGATTGTGTCAGAGATAACCCTGATGACATCACTGTGACATCACAACTGTTTTTCTCCTCCTGAGGCTCATTGGAAACAACACGTGTGTTACTGTGTCTTTAAATGTCACCGTTTGAATCTGCTCTGGGATCAGTTTGTAAACACTGTGCAGCCAGTCGGGGGTTAAAGGTCAACCTGTGGGACCCGCCCTGTCTGAGTCTGAGGCACAGAGTGTGCTGAAGATACAAACTCAACTGTCACTGCTCATCCAACGATTCTGACCCTTCATCTGATTCAGAAACCTTCATTTTCCCTTCAGGACGACTGTGATCTCGTCGAGGATGCTGAGAATCTAGTCTGTGATTCCTGGAACCTTCTCAATGACTTTTGTACTATCTACAGAACCTCCGTGAACGTCTTTAAAGACCCCCAGAATGTTCTTTCTCAATGATCTAAATACAATCTTCAGTTCAATAACCTACTTAAACCCCATAAAACCCAGAAAGAATCTTTAGGACCAAAGGAACAACCCTTGAACATTCTTAAATTGCCTGAAGGATTGTTAGAACGAACACTTGAAACTTCCCCATGAATCTAACAAGAAATCCTGGAACCTCTGCAAGGAGCACCCTTGAAATTCTTGCCTGGAACGTCCTCAGTGGTGACTTGAACCTTCTCAAGTACTGACAGAACCTCTTCAATGCTCTTTAAAAGTTTAAGAACACTTTCAAGGTTCCTGGAATCTATTTAAGGACAGTACGGAACTCCTCAGACACCCCCTGAAACTCCTAAAGAATCCCTGGAAGTTTCTCAGTCATCACTTGAACCTCTCCATAGTCCATAGCACTTTTCAAGGATCTCAAACATCTTCTCCTGAAATCCCTAGAACTTCCTCAATGACCCATTGAGCCCCTTGAAGATCCCTAAAAACAAAAAAATCAATCCAGACGCCCTAAGAAACTCCTCAAGGTCTCCTGGAATCCTTTCACTGATCCCTGGAACTTCGCTTAATGTCTTGAAAGATCCCTGGAACAGTTTCAAGGATGAATGTAACAACCTTGAGGATCCCTTCATCATCTTAGTTGAAGGATCACTAAACTCCTCCAGCACTCCTTGAACCTGCTCAAGGACTCAGGGGTCTAATGAAGGATCCCTTACACCTCCAAAATCCATACAAATTCCAGGAAAATCTACAGACCATCCTCAGTGAGTCCTTGAACCTTCTCAGTTATCAATATGACCTCCTTCAAGAACCCCTCAAAACTCCTCAAGGACTAATAGATCTGCTCCTGTGACTCTGGAAGTTTTCTATAAGGCTACTGGAACCATCAAGAACTTCTGGAACTTCTTTAATGACCATTAAACCTCCCCAAGGATCTGGAATCTCTTTGAGGGCCCCCCATGAGATCTTCTGTAGCCATAAAATGTCCTCAATGACCTGCTGATGGACCCCCAGAGGATCTTCAAGGACTCCTGGAAAAATCTTTAGAGCCTTTTCACTTTTTCACCTGTAAAACTGTATCTTTTCCAGGTGAGTGACTCCTCTGTTCCTCCTGAGTTTTAAACATTAAACTTTAAAATTCAGGTTAAAGAAACTTCTCTGCTCTGAGAAACTTTCTGAAGCATTTTATCGTGGTGGTAAAATGAAGATAGCCTAGATAAAAATGGGAGGGTCAGAAAATAGCATGACAGGGCACTTCCACAGATCAGTCTCTCTGGTTCTCAGCCGACAGAGGGCGCTCATGCATCATCACATCATCCCCCCCCCACCCCACCGACAGGAGGCAGTTCATATGTTCAGTTACACAACATCACAGCAGAACTTTATACTGTACTGCATATGTGGTAATATCAGATAATCAGAACTAATCAATAATCATTAGTATCTACTTATTGATAAATTGTGCAGGATTAATAAATACAGACGTGATGGGGGATGAACTCAGACATTCACTGACCTGCAGGTCCTGAGTAACGAAGGAGATCAAACCAAACTCCATTCGAAAATCTGTCAATTTAGTGTCTCCTCCTTTAGAGATGCACTTTTTTTTACAGTATAATTAATATGAATTATTGCGCACTCCATTGATCTACAGCATTTACTATTGTGTAACACAACTTTTCATTAATCTCATGTCAGTGAACACGTTTGAGGAATAAATGGTATAAATGTGCTGTTTCATAAGCCACAGTTGAAGTTTTGTGTAGTTTAAATGGGCCGAAGTGTAAAGTGAGTCCTGCTCCACCAGAGTCTGAGACCAACGTGCGTGCATCATGTCCCGTGTCTGTGATAATATGTGAAATGATTTTAGTCCAAGGGATTTTAAACGGAGTTCGCAGGAGGGGGATTAACACAGGCTGTAATTAACATATTATTCTGGTTTACCCTCCGACAACGTTTCGTGCAGTGTGCGCGTGTGTGTTAGTGTGTGTGTGTCTCAGTGTGTGTGCGTGTGTGTTAGTGAGTGTGTCTCAGTGTGTGTGCGTGTGTGTTAGTGAGCGTGTATCTCAGTGTGTGTGTCTCATTGTGTGTGTGTGTGTGTGTGTCTCAGTGTGTGGTGTGTGGAGTGTGTCTCAGTGTGCGTGAGTGTGTCTCAGTGTGTCTGTGTGTGTGTGTCTCTGTGTGTGTGTGTGTGTGTGAGTGTGTGTGTGTCTCAGTGTGTGTGTGTGTGAGCGTGTGTCTCAGTGTGTGTGTGTGTGAGTGTGTGTCTCAGTGTGTGTGTGTGTGTGTGAGTGTGTGTCTCAGTGTGTCTCAGTGTGTGTGTGTCCGCCCCTCCCTCCTCCCTCTCTATATAAACGCACTTTGACAGCTCACACTTCACTGAGCAGAGGAATCGAACCTGGAGCCGCAGCTTCTCTTCTCTTTGCTCCGGAGCTCAGATCAAACCTGCCCGAGCTTCAGTCTTCACTTCCCCGCTTTATAAACTCCTCGCACCCGAGGACCCGACACACACCGACCTTCTGCAAACTGGATTCCCGGAGCTCCTCGCCATGTCTGCCCGGGTTTAGATTCTCCATGGAGCTCGCTAACCTGTACGAGGTCGCGCCCCGACCCCAGATGAGCAGCCTGACCCACGGCCAGCAGCCCCCCTCCGGCTACAGAGACCCGGCAGACCTCGGCGGTGAGATCGGGGACAACGAAACCTCCATCGACCTGAGCGCGTACATCGACCCGTCGGCTTTCAACGACGACTTCTTGGCCGACCTGTTCCACCACGGCTCCCGGCAGGAGAAGCTCAAGATGATGAACGGAGAGTACGAGTCGGTGCCGTGTGGCCCGGGGCCCCAGCAGCTCTACATGTCCAACTACATGGAGTCCAAGCTGGAGCCGCTGTACGAGCACAACCCGCCGCGCATCCGACCGGTGGCCATCAAGCAGGAGCCCCGGGACGACGAGGACCTGAACCCGGGCATGCCCCCCACCTACCACCACCCGCACCCGCATTCCCAGCAGTACTCCCAGCATGCCCAGCAGCAGCAGCAGCCGCCGCACCTCCAGTACCAGATTGCGCACTGCGCGCAAACCACCATGCACCTCCAGCCGGGACACCCAACTCCTCCGCCAACCCCGGTGCCGAGCCCGCACCACCACCAACACCCGCACCAGCACCCGCAGCAGGGCGGCCTGAAGCTGCTGGAGCAGCGGGGAGGAGGAGGAGGGAAGTCCAAGAAGAACGTCGACAAGAGCAGCCCGGAGTACCGGATGAGGCGGGAGCGCAACAACGTGGCCGTGCGTAAAAGCAGGGACAAGGCGAAGATTCGCAACATAGAGACGCAGCATAAGGTGGTGGAGCTCAGCACCGACAACGACAGACTGAGGCGGAGGGTGGAGCACCTGACCCGGGAGCTGGACACGTTACGGGGCATCTTCAGACAACTGCCGGACGGATCCTTCAAGCCCATGGGCAGCTGAGAGACTACTGACCCGGACTAGAACCAGACTGGACCCGGACTGGAGGTGGACTGGTTTACTGCTGGATTTACTCACAGATGGTTCTGCAGGTCTCATGCAGGACGGACTGAGCTGAGCAGACGGAGGCAGCTGAGGTGTTCACTGATCAAACTTCTGTCCTGAACAATCATTTGTTTTTTTACTGATTTATGAACAAAACCTTTTCAGATCTTTATTCGCAAAACGAGAACAAAAAACAGATTCTCTTGTTTCACCTGATCTAAAGTGATTTTTCTAATTGGCTGCAGGTGAAATGATCTGATTGGCTGAATATTTCCCACCTGTTCTCTCAGTAAAAGACTGAATGACTTGTCCGGACTGAATCTTGTGCAGTGTTCATGTGCCTTTTTTAAACTTTTGTGCAAAAGCCAATAAGCTTGTTTCCCTGCAGATCCACACAACAGAGGACTGGTTGATTTTGTGCCTTATTTCCGTACAGACTGTGTGACACCACACACACAACCCACATATCAGAGCAGCTAAGGTAGGGCATCAGCCTGTTGTGCATGGTTTCTTTAATTATTTTTGTTTTATACAAGTTACCATCTCCATATCTTCTCCTGATAAACTAGGATTTGTCTTTTATAGAGTTATAAAATGCAAAGTGCACATGCTTTTATATACCAGGCTGAAGTGTATGTATGTATGTATGTATGTATGTTAATGTTCCTCTCTGGTACGAGACCTGTCTGCTGGTGTGGAGCTGATATGGACAATATCATATGAGATGACGTCACGTGACACAAAGTTTTACTCATGTTCCAAAAAGTTATTCCTGTAATCTTCACACCTGTCGAGTGTTTTAGCTGCAGAGTTTGTATTTGCTGAGACTGTGAAGCACGATCATGTCTCCACACCCAACCTGTCACCAAAACCTTGTATGTCCACGTCAGGCTGCTGGGTTTTTTTCATGCTTTCAAACCAGTTGGAGTAAAAGCATTTTGGACCTTTGACCTTTGCACTATGACACAAAGAAATGCTCCATGTTCCCCCTCGAAAACAAGGCAGGTCTCCTCTGTTAGTTCCCTGAACGCTGTTGATTGTGGAGATACAAGGTTTTCATCTGTATGAAAGATCATAACTGAGTGTGGTGAGTTAACGCCAAAGTGTAAAATACACACACACACACACACACACACACACACACACACACACACACACACACACACTAAACAAAGACTGGAATTGAACCTGTGGTACCTGCTTCGTCGTCATCGTCCAATGGAAACAACGTGTCCCCGAACACGTCTGGACCATGTTTGACGTTCTCTGCGACGAACGCGGAGATGAGTGGTTTCCAGAGGACGGTGACTGGGACAGCAGCTCTGTCTTATGCACTATTTGTCAAATGAAGCACAGTGTTGTCTCTGACACATGCATGGGTACTGATCTGAAAAGAAAAGAAAAACACGCCTCGCTCTACATACGTGTATTTATGTGTCAACCATTTTGAGAAAAAACAAACAAAAACAAAAATGTGAAAAGGGTTTCTATGCAACGCGTCTCTTCCTCTTTTCCACTGTTGTGTCATTACACACACACACAGACACACACACAGACACACACACACAGAGTGCCTTCTGATCCTCTGAGATGACCTTTGACCTCTTGCTGATCTGCTCGTCTGTTGAAAGATTTTTGAAATCGATTTGTCGGCGAGGAAAAAGGAAGCACTTTTGTTTGTTTTTTTACAAACTGATGTTTGTCAAAGTCTCAATTGTAAAATAAGCCTCTACATATATAAATATATATAAATATATTAAAAAAATCTGAATTATTATAAAAATAAAGAAGTTTGTTTTATCTCAGTCTGTCGCTGTTTCTTTCTTTTCCTGTTTGAAATGTTCACTGATGGACACTTTGCTGTCAGACGTCTCACAGCCTAAAGGGGGCGCTCACAGGACTGACAGTCAACGCTACATCTCATCCCCCGTCTTCATCAGTGTTAAAGGTTCAGTCTGCAGTTTATCCACCTGCAGCTTTTATTCACGTGTAAACTGTGTGAACACGACAGCAGCTGTTTTTACAACAGTCACTGGAGTAAACAGAGAAAACGTGAGAATCTGCTTTCGTCATTTTAACAGTTCAAGTCACTGAGCTGCGTCTGAGCACCACGTGTTGTGAGGCTGGTGGTTGGATCCCTGCTGAGGGCCTCCAGGGCTCAGGGCCGGGGACCACAGGGTGGGGGGTTTCTTATTTAATGCTCTGATCACGTGTCTTGGCTCCAGATCATTAAACGTTAAGATCTTTCTTCACTAACTGACATGATATTTATTTCCTCCATCAAGGACGTTATGTTTTCACCCCCGTCTGTTTGTTTGTGAACTAGATTACACAAAAATTAACTTTTGAGGGATGTAGTCTGAGTCAGGAAAGAACTCGTTCATTTTTGGTGCAGATCTGGAACAGGGGTCAGTTAAATCTCTCTCTTTAACCGTTTACTTATTTCTCAGGGAGTAATTCATGGATCTTGATGAAAACAACAAGACATATTTAGAGGAGCAGATCCAAATAAAAATCTGGATCTAGTGAATTTAAATGTGATCTATAAGAAGACTGTTGGACCGAGGCGGAAGGATACGCTCTCCGGACACTAGCTCTTTAAGTAACTGTCGTACTGTTGTGTGTGTGTCTGTGGATTTTTCTGTCATTGCTGTTGAAGACATAATTATAAAGTGTAAAAAAACATGAACAAGAGACAGTTCATGTTTTTTCTTAAATGAGAGAGAGAGAGAGAGAGAGAGAGAGAGAGAGAGAGCAGAGAGAGACAGACAGAGAGAGAGAGAGAGACAGAGAGACAGAGACAGAGAGAGACAGAGAGAGAGAGAGAGAGAGAGAGAGAGAGAGAGAGAGAGAGAGAGAGAGAGACAGAGAGAGAGAGAGGAGACAGAGACAGAGAGAGAGACAGAGAGAGACAGAGAGAGAGACAGAGAGAGAGAGAGAGAGAGACAGAGAGAGACAGAGAGAGAGAGAGAGAGAGAGAGAGAGATGTTGTCCTAACAGATAAGAGTAATACAAACATGAAGCTGCTTCAGGTCACGTCAAAGATTTTTTGAGGTAAAGAGAAAGACTGTGCTTTTATTGAGAAAATAAAATAAAAGCATAAACTAGAACCAGGATCAAACATAATAGAAGTGTGTTTCATATTCAGTTGCTCAAAGAATGAACCTTATGATCACTGACGTTATTTAAATATAAATCAGCCTCAACTCTCACAGATCAGACAAATAAATAAACATCCATCATCGACTCAAAAAATCCAGCTCTGTCATGAGAGGAAAAATCCAGATGTAAAATAATTTTGTGTTGAAAACATGTGTTTGAGATAAAAACTGCTTTTCAGAATCACAAGGTCAGATATGATTGAAATGAGCTCAGAGCTGAAAGTCGATCCAGATCAACAACTGATCTTCATCAGCAGGTCACACCATGTTTTCATGCAGCCACTTCGTAACAACAGAGACGAGTGAACGTAAAGATTCAGTCACTGTCAGTTCCTCTCCTGCTGTGATGTGTCCAAACTCTGACGATGATGTTCAGCTTCTTCACAGAAGAAACGTGAAGGTTTGAGCAGCTGTGTCTGGGGCTGATAGTTGTAATTAGTGTTATTACTTGAAAAGGTTTAGATGCTGGAATGTTCAGAAAACATCACGTTCCTCAGACTGTCCATTGCTGCAGGTCCTCCAGTCAGAGTCTTCACTCCAGTCAGCAGTCTACACTCTAGCAGCTAGTCTACACTCTAGCAGCTAGTCTACACTCCTAGCAGCTAGTCTACACTCCTAGCAGCTAGTCTACACTCCTAGCAGCTAGTCTACACTCCTAGCAGCTAGTCTACACTCCTGTCAGCTAGTCTACACTCCTAGCAGCTAGTCTACACTCCTAGCAGCTAGTCTACACTCCTAGCAGTTAGTCTACACTCCTAGCAGCTAGTCTACACTCCTAGCAGCTAGTCTACACTCCTAGCAGCTAGTCTACACTCCTAGCAGCTAGTCTACACTCCTAGCAGCTAGTCTACACTCCTAGCAGCTAGTCTACACTCCTAGCAGCTAGTCTACACCCTAGCAGCTGTCTACACTTCTAGCAGCTAGTCTACACTCCTAGCAGCTAGTCTACACTCCAGTCAGCTAGTCTACACTCCTAGCAGCTAGTCTACACTCCTAGCAGCAGTCTACTCAGCAGCTAGTCTACACTCCTAGCAGCTAGTCTACACTCCAGCAGCTAGTCTACACTCCTAGCAGCTAGTCCACACTCTAGCAGCTAGTCTACACTCCTAGCAGCTAGTTCACCCTAGCAGAGTCAGTCCTCCTAGCAGCTAGTCTACACTTCTAGCAGCTATTCACTCCAGCAGTTAGTCTACACTCCTAGCAGCTAGTTACACAGCAGATGTCTACATCCTAGCAGCTAGTCTACACTCCAGTCAGCTAGTCTACCCAGTCAGCTAGTCTACACTCCTAGCAGCTAGTCTACACTCCTAGCAGATAGTCTACACTCCTAGCAGCTAGTCTACACTCCAGTCAGCTAGTCTACACTCCAGTCAGCTAGTCTACACTCCTAGCAGCTAGTCTACACTCCTAGCAGCTAGTCTACACTCCTAGCAGCTAGTCTACACTCCTAGCAGCTAGTCTACACTCCTAGCAGCTAGTCTACACTCCTAGCAGCTAGTCTACACTCCTAGCAGCTAGTCTACACTCCTAGCAGCTAGTCTACACTCCTAGCAGCTAGTCTACACTCCTAGCAGCTAGTCTACACTCCTAGCAGCTAGTCTACACTCCTAGCAGCTAGTCTACACTCCTGTCAGCTAGTCTACACTCCTAGCAGTTAGTCTCACTCCTAGCAGCTAGTCTACACTCCTAGCAGCTAGTCTACACTCCTAGCAGCTAGTCTACACTCCTAGCAGCTAGTCTACACTCCTAGCAGCTAGTCTATTCTCTCACATAGACTCACACTGAAGCTGTTTGAATGCAGGTGTGGTGATGAGACTTTAACACCAGAGGAATCTGTTGAATTAGAAACAGGTGGATTTGTTTGCTCGGGAAGAAACGAGCAGTGAATTGAAGAGACGAGTCGTGAAAACGTAGAGAAGACGGAGCGAAGCATGTGAAGAGGCAGCAGGTCGATAGAAAGATGGCAGAGAGTCTGGGAGAGAGATGATGACTTCCACATGTTCCTGACAGTGTCGCTGAAATACGACTGATTCAACATGAAATATGTTCCTGAAAACATTCAACATGTGAACGCATCATCGTGGCACGAGAACCAACCGACAGGAATGTTGACGGGGCGGAGCGCGTCGTCAAGAAGGTCAACAGTTTAGTTTAGCCTAGCTTAGCACAAGCACACAACGCAGGGGTAACAGTTCACCTAGCTTAGCACAAAGATGGAAAGCTGAGGAAACGTTTTGCCTATCTTTGTATGAAGACTAAAAACAAGAGGAAAAAGTAAACCGAGCTCATCATTGAGACAGAGAGCAGGGGGGAAACTGTTAGCCTAGCTTAGCGCAAAGAGCTGAGGAAACTAGCTTAGTTCAGAGCCTTGTTAGCATAGTTCTATCAAACGACCTCTGACCTGGACACAGATGAACCGACCTCCATCTGAAACATGTGACTCTGGTGTGGTCTCCTCACATCGTGCAGAGGTTTTTACACATTTTGGAGAGTTTTCAAACGATGGACCTTCTGTGTGACCCTGTCCTGGCTCATGAACACACATTCCTCCGTGGGAAGGATTGTCCAGAGTGTGAAGCCAACGCCGCTCCACCCTCACCGTAGTGCTGAAAGCTGTTAACAGGAACCATGTGATGCTCGGACCCAGCAGAGCGGCTGACTCATCCATCCACAGCCAGCTCGTCTCCCGCTGCCTGGACCTGGATGAACTGACCAGCCGCTGCTGCTGTTTGACCAAACCAGCCAATCAGACGCCGAGGCAGTGACTGCAGACAGCCAGTGGATTAAAGCCTGAAACTTACAGTAACTGGTGTGTGGACGTCAACACCTGTCAGGTGAATGGGAGTGAAATCCTCGCTGTGCATCACTGTAGAGGTGAGACTTTCAAACTAGAGGCTGAAACATCATGATGGAATCACTACCAGCATAAGCACCTTCAGGCGCAGTATTCCACAGTACTCCACAGTACTCCACAGTACCACAGTACTCCACAGTACTCCACAGTACCACAGTACTCCACAGTACCACAGTGATCCACAGTACCACAGTACCACAGTACTCCACAGTACCACAGTACTCCACAGTACCACAGTACTCCACAGTACTACAGTACTCCACACGAGTTCAAATGCACCAAATAAACGTCCTCGTGGTTCAAACATTATATCGTCGGAGGTGAAGACTGCAGCTGCTTCCTCTTCTTCTTCTTCTTCTTCTTCTATTGTTTAATTCTGTCTCTACTTCCTGTGATTGGTCCAAAAGTCCAAACTATCAACAAAGTGTTTTCACTGCAAACCAACAGAACCATGGTTCAGTTTGATCCAGACCCAGAACACCTCTTCAGCTCTGAGGAACCGTTCACACCTGATGTTCAGGTTCAGACTGAAGCTCTGAACCAAACGAGGTGTGACAGAACCCCAGATTTCTGTTGGTGCGAGAGTGAATGTTTATTGGCTGTGATTGGATGGAGGGATGAATCTTAAAGTGTTTCCTGGTTTCTAACATGTCTGACTTGTTTCCAGTTGTTGACTGTAGCTGGAAAACTGTTCAGAGGAGATTTATCACAGTATTTTTACTCAACATCTCGACATTTGGCTTCAGTCGTTGATTTATATGGAAGTTTCTCATGGTCAGAAACAAAAACACCTGCTGTGCAATTTTGTTCAAGACTCTTTCTTACTTCTTCATTAGTTGTCATGACTTTTCTCTCCATTTGTTTCTTTCCCGTCTTCCTAACCATGTTTTCTCTTCCTCCTCTCATCTTCCTACTTCTTTTAGTTTTTCTGTATCAGTGAGAGAAAGGCAGCAGAACCAATGTTTAATCGTCGTCTGTGAGATAAAATCCATCATCATGTGTCAGGACGTGTTTAGCTCCTCTCAGCGTCTCTGTTCCAGGCAGCAGAGCTGATAATCCACCGACATGTTGTGGTTTTGGCTGAAGCTGCTCCAGAGTCTCGGAGTGTGAAGACACTCAGGTCTTTTATTTTGTCTTTGGACGGCGGAGAGGATCTACTGTTGGCTGCAGACTCTTCCTGCGTATGGAAGACATTAGCCTGTTAGTGGCTGGAACAGATCCTCCGCTGGCGGCCCCCCCCTCACTGAGTCCAGTATGTTTGGCCTGGTTTTAGCATTAAGATCCTCTCACACGGTCCACTGGCTTTTATTCCTGACAAATCGCTGTCGTATTGAGGAGGTAACAGACCTGAACTTCACGTTAAGGTTTGGACGAACCATCAGAACCTTTATTTAAAACAACACTAACTATTACGGAGCAACAGCTCATGTAGAGAAAACAATCAATCTCTTTACCAGAACTCCGACTGCGTTATCCCATGTTCCTCATGATCTGCAGCTTCAGCAGCCAGACGAGCGACAAACACCAAACTCTGTTTAAGTTTCTTCACTGAATATTGAAGATCAGTGGTTTTTAATGACACTCTGTAGACTCCGAACCGAAGGCTGAACCAAAATGAGATGATCTTGGCTACTGAGGATTTCCTGTTTGTGTCAGCAGCTTGTCTTGCTTCGTAGCTGCTCTAACTGCAGCTCATCCGTCCGCATTGCGAGCTCATTCGCTACATCACCAGTGCGCAGAGAATTATGGGATAGGTTGGTCCGAGAAGGATGCAGCCGTAAGACCATTCATTGCTCATGGATGCATCTGAAGGGGCCAGTGTAGTCGTGTCGCTGTGACTCAATCAGTCTTCAAATGACGCCTTTGACAGATGTGGCCCCTGAATAACGACACAGCTTCAGTTACTGTTGCATGCTGCTGTTTTTACGAACACACGTCCCTGCAGACCTTCTCCTCACCATGGTCTCTGCAGACTCCTGTTTAATCCTGTGTTGAGCTGCTCAGACATATATGAACATTTTCTCCTGAGGCCTCGGACTGAACGTCCTCATGTACTTTAGGTTGCGTGTCTGCAGACACTGTAACATGTGGTGATTTTCAGACTCTGTATGTTTGCAGTCTCAAAGTGCTTTAGTTTCATTGACATGTTGTGTAGAGAGTGTGTCAGCAGCTCTATCTATCTATCTGCTCTATTTGACCATCCACTTCTTCTATTTGTCCTGAGTTTAAAGATTAACTGGCTCTTTTCATCGACTCGGAGCAGACTGAGTTGACTGAGCAGCACTTTACTGAGCGTCCACTCCGACCTGAAAGGCCACGCTCGGCTTTCACTGTTTGTTTTCCGATAGAAAAGAGACTCAGCTGCTCCGGGTCCACTCACATGGACTCTGACAAGAGCCTCAACTTTCACTCTGTTTTCAGGGAGTGTGCATGTGCAGCGCTGCTCCCTCAGTGTTCGAGGCCCAGCTGCTGCTCGTCTGGTATTAAAGTTAGATTTGACTCTCAGTGCATCGGTTTTTCTGAAAACACATGAATTCTGGTTCTGGTTAAAGGTAAATCTGTGTGGTACAATCCCAGAAGCTGGTTTAACAACTGACTGTTGTTCTGAAGATATTTACAGAATCCAAAACTCTTCAAACACGTCACACAAACAAAAACCCACAATTACAAACTGTAGCTGCAGCTGAACCCTCAGGTGTGGAGGTGTGTGCACGCAGGAGCAGAGTGTGTTTGATTTACACCACAGGCAAATGTAAGTGGACATGGTGGAGACGATCATGTTCAGATTCATGCTCTGTGAAAGGCTACATCCAAACTACTATGTTTTCATTTGAAAACACATCATCTCTGCTACGGATACGTCTGGTGTCCACACGACTCCGGAGTTTTACAGCCACTAAAACAAAGAAGTTTGTAAACGCTGCTGAACCCGTTTTGATTTGAAACCTCTGCGGCAGTGTTTTAGTCTGGACGAGCAGAAACACTTGAGACTTGCAACAACTTGCTGATTTGTAATGTAAATGACGCCGCTTAGGGTCGAATTTTAATTTTGGGTCTTACGGACACTTGGATGACACCACACGAGCAGAATGGAGGCATTTTCGTTTTTATCCCTGTTGTATTTGTACTTCTTAAGTTGTGGCCACCAGTTACTTCAATTTGATTGGATTTGGCTGCAACACTGTTTACCCCTGAACCTCCAGAAGTGTTTTGTGGACTCAAACACGTCACCCACTGTCCATCGACATAGTGGTGAGTAGATAATGAGAAAATGCGCTGTTAAGAGCCACATGAAGTCGGACGCACTTCAGTGTGTGTAGCTCAGGGACGGACGTTCACCTGAAAGTATTACATAAGCATATTTTTTAAACCCTTCATGTTTGCACAATGATAAACCCCAACTTCCTCTGCTGCCTCCGTCCACAGCGCCCTCTAGAGTGTCACTTACATGCTCTTGCTTATTTTCACCTCTGTACATCCAACATTTCTTAAAAGATACACAGACCATTTGTCTTCAGTTTTTGAAGCTGCGGAGGAAACATAAGCTCTGATTTTCTAAAAGAATCTGAGTTCAGGCCTCAGATGATTTTTTTCTTCTCTTTAAAAATCTGCAGTCGTTGAACAAAAGGAACAAAAGACGACTGTGAAATTAAAACAAGAGGAAACACATCACACAATCTCAGATTTGGAGCCAGATTCTTTTTAACGTTCTTGGTGTGTAACCAAGCAGAACTTGATTCTCTCTGGTACCACAATTATTTGTAATCTGTGCAGGGAGGCCTCGCTGAAATATATCTGCCTGTTTATACAGCGAGGCCTCTGGGCCGGTTGGCATTTATTGGCTCTGTATGAAGCTGGGAGGATCATTCAGAGGGAACTATTTGTTTTGTATTTTGGAGGCAGATCCTGCAGCAGGTTTATGAGGCCGTCAGGAGGAGATTGATGGTTAAAGTGCCGTCAGCTACGGTCCACGCTCCGTTTGATGACGTTTATTTTAATGCCAAAGATTCATTTCTGCCGTTCGCTGCTGCGTCGCTCGGCTGCTGTCGCGACATGTTGGTGCTTTGTGGCGGATTCGTGTTGTGCCTCATCGCTGCGTCGGCTTCAACTTTGAACATTTGACAGCTGAGCTCTGAGCAGCGATAAAGCTGCAGCTTGTTTTCCCCTCGCTGCCTCAGTCATGATTTATGAAGTTTAATTAGAGCCAGCTTTGATTTCTTTGTTAGATTATTGGGGGTGAAGCTCAGACAGGAAGTAGAGTCGAATCTTTACTTTACTGATCTTTACTCACTTCTGCAGAAACACACACAGACAGCAGCTGAGGGATGATGTCCGAGGTCAGGATTCACAAAACAGACGAACCAGAGAGAGGCGGCGGCTGATTGAAATCCTGCGGAGCTGACAGGTGAGGAGGCGGTGACCAATCAGGTGACAGGGATGGAGGAAAAGACTGCAGAGCAGGTGGAGAAGCAGACTGTGCAAAGACCTTCAGAGTCATGAATGAAAGAGCTGACGTGTGAAAGCAACTTTTCAACCAATCAGACCTTTACTGAAACATTTGATAAAAGATGCCCTGAGCTTCGTCTCACAGGCTCCACACGGGCTGAACAAAAAGAAAAAAAAGATTTAATCATCTCTGCGTGTTTTCTGTGTAAAAACAAACTTATTTAGTATATTTACTTACTGAGTGAAAATATCCTTAACCCTTAAGTTTGGTCACATGTTGCTGGAGACAACGTCTTTTTTTCAATAACGTGACGTCTCACTGGTCAAATCTCTGCCAGCAGAGAACAAAACGTTATATCACTGGTCACAACATCTGTTTAAATGTGCCTTACATTTACTGAGCATATTCATCATCCTCAGAGGATACAGCTCTGTGGTTTGCTCTCTCAAACTGGATGATGATTAACTTCCTGCTCCTCAGAGGATGAACCGTCCACTCTAGGTCAACAGCTCGGACTCAGATCAGATCAATCATCAGGACGTTCTGGAGCTGAACTGAGTTTTTACTGCGTCACAGGACAAGGATCAGATTTTTTTGGCACCGTTGAGATTTTCACCAGACACCAGAAAATGTTTCCTCAAACAATAAAAGTCATCAGGAGTGGATCCGCTCCACATGTTCACACTGAGCAGCAAACACTTCCTGTTTACCGTCCAATTACAATCCATGAAATGCAGAGAGTGTTTGGTTTCACCACCCAGACGGACGCAGCCTCGCACTCCGTCACGCTTCATGTATGTAAACAGTCGTAGCTCGACATCTGCAGCCGCTCCCACTAAAACACGACGTTCAGAGAAGACGAACACAAACATGTGAAACACAAGAGACTCGTCATCGCCACGGAAACAGAAATCCATCTTGGTTGCTTCAGCTGCGTTCACTGTCAGTCGTCGTGTCAAATCGGCCCCTTGTCAGAATCAAATGATTAGTGTTGGCCCGAAAAAACATGAGTTCACTGATTGGTCTCCACTGGCGTCCACACTGACAACTTTTTAAATTAAAACTCATCACTGTTGCTATGGTTACGCCTTTCTTCCACACTATCCAGCCTCTAAATCAGAGGACTTTTGTAAACGATGACGCAGACGCCAACGTTCTCCTCCTGGTTGATTCTTATCAGTCACACGACTCGACTGACAGCGGGGAATGCAAAGTGTCGCTAACACTCACTGTCAGTAACATTTCTGCCATCTAACCAATTATCAGAACTACGCGACTGTGACACGTTTCAGTTTATTAGGAACACCTAAAACTAACCATTAATCCTCCTTCCGAGTTAATAGATGAAGCTTTAATGCAGAACCTTTTCATTTCTTCATTTTCATTCTAAACATTTCCTGAATCTTGTTTTTCTTTTGCTTCGCCAGAATAAAAACGACGCATCGCTGCTCGCTCTCAGATTTTGGTGGTTTTCCAGAACAAACCGTAGCTGAGCGGGTGAATAATCGTTTAGTATTTCGAGTGCAGCTCCGGCTCGGACCTGAATCTGATAACTGAGTGTTTCTGCTCGCTGATGTTCAGTGTTAATAATTCACAGCGTTATGATGAGCGGCTGGCTCTGGTTTCTGCTCCCACAGTGCTGCACGGCTCATTTGTGCTCCTGCGAGGCCTCTGGCAGGCGGCCGGCGAGGGAAAACGTCCAGAGCGCCGCGGTTCTGACAGAGGACGAAAGAAAAGAAAAGAGAGTGTGGGAAGAACAGCTGGAGCCTCCGATCCACCAGAGACCTTCTGCTGAGTGTGTTGTGATTCTGAGGAGGACGATACCATCGCTGCGTTACCCTGAACAGCTCACGATGCGTTCAGGATCACGAGTTGTGTTCCCTCTGTGCCAGATTTCCACTCCTGCTCACTGGTTCTCTCTCCTGAAGTAAAACCACTTTATTTCTGCTTCGCTCTGGTGAATCCTCGATCGACTGATAATCTGGAAGTGATGAACAGAGCCGACGGAGGCGAAGAGAGGAGATTGATATTCAACACAAAGGAATACAAGAGAAAACAAGAGAACACAACAACACACTCGTTCACATGGTGTCAGAATAATTGGTCAAATTAGTTCCCATTCAACAAAACCTCAAGTTGGAACGAGCTATTAACTCATTTTATAACCAGAATAAAACTGAAGCTTTGAACTCTTTAAGAGCGGCTGCGATGTTTGTGTTCTTCTCCTTTAGAGTCAGACGATACGTGTGCACGTTTTATATAATGTTATCATGGCCGGTGATCTAAGTGAGAGCAGCGATATTCAAGCAGATTTTCATTGATGAAAACAAAATGAAAATAACAATGAAGAAGATTCAGACCCAGACGACGATGCTGCTGAGATGTGTCTGAGGAGGAGCAGGAAGAAGAATGGAGGAGCTCAGAGAGTTTGCCAGCTTTGTTGTCTTCAAAATAAATAAAGAACTGGCAATGATTTACAGTGAGGGCCAAATGTTTAATCTTAAAATGTTTTTATTTCATGTCTCTTTCTGCTTCGGAGGCTGAGAAACACGTTTTTGTATAAACATCGGTAATTCTGTCAGCTCTTCGTTAGTAGTTTTTAAGCGATGCTGAGGTTTTAGAGTTTTTATTCAGCGCCTTAGGTCTAAAGGAATGTCAATTGTGATGATGTTTACAGCGTCAATGTTTCTGACCTTCAGTCGGCTGCAGCTCCGCCTCCTCACCTTGATGACCTCACACACAGGTAACTTCCTCTCCGTGGCCTCGTCGTTGTCTCTGCGCTGCAGCTGAACCGGATGCAAAGTGATGTGGCAACATTTCTCCGTACAAATGAGGAAGCTGACTTTGACTTTATGGCGTGGCGTCTCAGAGGTTTCCCAGCATGCAGCAGGGGCTGACAGGTCACCGCAGAGTAAGTGAGTAAGCAGTTCATCGTCGAAACACTTTCCTACAAGGACTTAAAGGAAAGAGAGATAATTAAACCACGACTAAACCAATCGGATGGTTGTTGACGGAGCGGAGATGTTCTCCCTGGAGGAAAACCTCACCTGGACCAGCCTCAAAACAAGGTAACCATGGCAACGTCTCTAACTTCAGTAAAGGCTGAGGACAGCCCACTGAGCGACCATGGAGGAGCCGACTCCCCCCACACACAGACTTACCCCTGCCTCCCTCCCTCCCTCTGTGCCAACAGTTCGGACTCTGCTGGGGCTCATGGGTAGTGTAGTCTTTAGAGCCCTTCACCACACTGACAGTTGAAATAATCAAAGATGATGTTCAGAACAATAATCAGATTTTATCTGGGACATAATCTGACTCTACGTCTCCTGATCCAAACGCTCTGAGCAGCAGCTTCATTTCTACTCATCAGTGTCTGGGGGTTTGGCAGCTTTAACGCTCGGCGGCAGCGTTCATGTCAGTCGGCCTTCACACGTTACGACACGAAACGAGAACGAGCCGCTGACGCTCTGCAGAGGAAAACCACGTGAGGGTTTTCTTCTCCTGCTTCCTTGACAATGAAGCTCTCCTGGTTTTAGTTGATTCTGTCAAACAGGATGAAATCGTGAGACTCAAACAAAAACAGGCATCAAGGGAAGATTTTATTTTATAACAAGTCCTGGAAGAAATCACCCAATAACTCTCTGCTTCTCTGCCCTGAAAATATCAGCTGTGTAAATGTGCAGTCAGTTTTCTCTGAACGTGGTTCCTGTCGGAGCAGGTGGAGGTGATGGTCTGTGACCAGGACCAGAGGTTATAATACGTCCTGTGAGCAGCAGGCTGGACGCCACAGTGACCGGATCACAGACTGTTTATGAAGACGATCAGTGAAAGTAAAGAAAAATGGACGACTCCTCTCTACTTCCTCCTGCCAAAATATCTTGGATACCAACGCTTCCATTTTGTGCAAAGTGACGTCACTTGGAGTCCGTGCACGTTAGTGATCGTGGAGTGGAGCCGTGGTATCAAGGTCCCGCCCATACACACTCTCAACCAATCATGGGTCAGTCTCAGCTGTCAATCATGACGTAGCTTTGGCTTCACTTTTACGGGCTGTCATGTTGTCCATCTCTATTTGTGTACGAACAAGATGAGCTAGCGGGTTAGCATGCTAAATTCAATTTAATATTGTTGTTGTTTTCACCTCTGGAGAAACAACTTGGGGGATAAAATTTGTTTCTAAAAGATAAGTGCGCTAACAATGCAAATGCTAATGTCAGCTATATAGCGACAGCAAAAACGTACAGATATGAGCTTTAATTAATATCGTCTCAAGTTTCAAGACAAAGATTTCTCTTCAAAGAATCCTAGGAACCAGCAGTTTACTTTGTACCGGGTATTTCTGTCTGTTTGGTGAATGGCTGTAACTACTACAATACCCATGATCCTCTGCTGCTGTTTCGGTCCAGTCACAGCTGCAGGTTTGAAAGTAACTTTTCTCTTCAGTGTGATCTTTAACTTCAGTTCATAGTGAGCGCGGGAACAGGATGTGAAGCCCTGTGATTGGCTGTGTGTTTTTGAAATGCACCTTGGGAGTCGTTGTCCACATTCTTCTTTTGTGACTAATAAAGAACCAGATCTTCTGTCCTGATGAAACAACAGGAGCCTTCAAACAACAAGTTGTCCTCAGAGAAACGACGTCTGGCATTGGCAGCCTGATAAAGAGCTGTGGGAGGCAGCAGGGGAGGAGGAGGAGGAGGAGAGCCGGCTCCATCACCTCCTTCCCCACCTCCCTGCTGCCTCGGGCTGAGTCAGCAGGTCTCCTCTGGTATCGGCCGGCTCTCGGTCAGGAGCTGGCAGCGGCTCGGACGAAGTTTGATTGTCCACAGACGTGACAGAACTCACTGTTCAGCAAATAAACAAAAGTCAATGTGAAATTCAATAAAGCAAAAACATGATGGATAAAAGACCTGATCAGATTATAATACGTTTAGAATATACGATTGTGGCTTCTCAGTGATTCAGTTTCAGGTTTAAAACCACAGTGACAAATGAAAAGAAATAACCACACCATTAAAATCCTCCTCGGTGGACATGTCAGGATGACGGCGCCTCTGGAGACGGACGGTTTTCTGAAACCCTGTTTGTGAAACTCTTGGCACCTCTGAAACCTCACAAGTGCTCAGCGGTTAACCGAAACAAGGCTGGACATTTAGACGTCGAGGACAAGAGGTTTTTCTGCAGCAGTAATCTGCTGCTGGCACCGAGACGCTACTGTATTTATATGGTTATTGTGTAGATTCACAGAAATAACTGCAGTAGCTGCTGGATTCTTTTGACTGGGAGCATTTATAAGCAGCATATAAACGTGTAGTAAGTGTGAAAAGTAAAAAAATATTTGTTTATTCAAAACACACAATGTCACATGACATAGTGATGAGACCAGGAACGGTCATGTGGACTACTTGCTTGGCAAGTGGATTAGTTGATTGGCATGTGGATTAGCTGCTTGGCATGTGGACTAGCTGCTTGGCATGTGGATTAGCTGCTTGGCATGTGGATTAGCTGCTTGGCATGTGGACTAGCTGCTTGGCATGTGGACTAGCTGTTTGGCATGTGGACTAGCTGTTTGGCTTGTGGACTAGCTGTTTGGCTTGTGGACTAGCTGCTTGGCATGTGGACTAGCTGTTTGGCTTGTGGACTAGCTGCTTGGCATGTGGACTAGCTGTTTGGCTTGTGGACTAGCTGTTTGGCTTGTGGACTAGCTGTGACTAGCTGTTGGCATGTGGACTAGCTGTTTGGCTTGTGGACTAGCTGTTTGGCTTGTGGACTAGCTGTTTGGCTTGTGGACTAGCTGCTTGGCATGTGGACTAGCTGTTTGGCTTGTGGACTAGCTGCTTGGCATGTGGACTAGCTGTTTGGCTTGTGGACTAGCTGTTTGGCATGTGGACTAGCTGCTTGGCATGTGGACTATCTGCTTGGCATGTAGACTACTTGCTTGGCATGTGGACTACTTGCTTGGCATGTGGACTACTTGCTTGGCATGTGGACTAGCTGCTTGGCATGTAGACTACTTGCTTGGCATGTGGACTAGCTGCTTGGCATGTGGACTAGCTGCTTGGCATGTGGACTAGCTGCTTGGCGTGTAGAGACATAATGATTGACAGCTGAGACTGACTCATGATTGGTCCGGTGCATGTAGACACCGACACCAAACCTCTATGATCACCACTGTAAAGATTCTGGCTATAAATGATTTCATCAGCACAAAATGTCAGCGTTCGTATCTGAGATATTTTTGCTTCATTTTTGTCCAGTGGGAGGAGGTGGAGACGTGTCGTCCATCGTTATTCGCAGGAACATGGTTTTAACACGTCAGCTGATCCTGAATCTGATCGCTGGTTCTCAGATGTGATGGAGAGTCGAGGAGGAATCCTGACTTCTCATATCCGTCTCCTCCAGGCGCTGCCAGTTTGGAAACGCACCACAGCCGCTGGCATCGAGCCGACAGCTAAAGTCAATCAGTTAAAGTCAACAGAGAAAACTAGATGGTGCTTAGAGTAAACACTGATAAGATAACCCCCACGCAACCCCAACCCCCCGAGGAAAATTCCTCTGTTTCATTTCTGAGGCGTGTTCACTCACATTCCTCTGCTCCGACTCCATTAACTCCAGAGTTTAACCTTAAACATGACTGTTACCTTCACTGCAGGCTGACCTCTGACCTCTGACCCACAACGACCACTTCACCTGAGAGAGAAACGTTCCACTTTTACCCAGGTGTGATTTCTTCTCTGATCATTATGAAGGATGTTGACCTCTGACCTTTAGGAGCATGTGACACGTGACACTCGTTAGTTTTCCAGACGAGTCGCACATTGGAACCAAATCACCAGAAAAACCATCAGAGTGAAACCTCTTTTTTACTGCTGAACAATATAAATGAGTTTTACTGTCGATAGATTCACGTCACGGTCAAAACAAAGCAGCAGCTTTTTATCTGTTCACTAAATAAATAAAGAAGAATCTGACTCTATAAAGTCACATGTGACTCAGGCGTCAGAGAAATGCACTAGCGTGTGATTGTTCATGTATGTTTGCATCCACATGCGTGTAGGAGGGAGGGGAGGGCAGAGTTCACATGGTGAGTTTACACAGGGAGGGGGTGCTCATTAACCCCACACTCCTCCCTCCTCCCCTTTAAGTCAATGGTTAAAGTCCCTCCATCCGAGCAGAGCCACGACCCTGTGGCCTGGGTGGGGCCTGGGTCACCTGCAGGACAGGTGGGAGCAGCGTGTTAGCTTAGCGTGTTAGCTTAGCGTTAGCGCCGCTGCCCCCTGCCGGAGGAGGGCGGGGTTACGTGACAGGTGGAGGCGTCTGTAGCTCCGGTTCTTCGAACGCTCTCGACCTCAGAGTCGTTTCTTTGAGTTTCAGGATCATCTCGTGTTTGTCTGCTCGTCACCTCGCCGTCTCAAGCTCATCCCCTCAGCTCCGCCCTCTTTGCCTCCATCCTGAAACAACCCCCCATCATCAGTCTTCGTCTGCCAGAAACTCATCTTTCCAGTAAATAAATCTTCTCTCAATCACTTTCACCTGTTCTATCTTCACTCACACTGAACTGATAGTGAGATAAAGACACAAGTTTTGTGGTTGTTGATGAATCTGATTGGAAAGTATCATTTCATCAGTTCGTTCTCTTCAGGCATCAACACGCCACCATCACGCCCGGCGGCTGTGACTCCACTTCACACTAAAGCTTCTTCAGAAACTGAAACCTCGTCCAGCTTGTGAAGAAACATCAGAGAATTAAAACAAGATCAGTCACTGGTTTAAAAAATGACTCAATGCAGCGACGTGAGAGTTAAAACTTAAGCTCTAGAATTTAGTCTATGATGAGAAAAATGACAGAAACCACGCACGCACGCACACGCACGCACACACACACACACACACACACACACACACACACACACACACACACACACACACACACACACACACACACACACACACACACACAGAGGGAAACGCTTTAAAAGAGTTCTTGGGCGACGTCCAGAGGAGCACTGGTGCTGACAGTCTTATTATTCACCCTCAGTTGTGTCTTACAGGCTCAGAGCTCATTAGTCCACTGACACTCGCTCACGTCTCCGTCCTCGCTGCCTCTCGTCCACGTGAAGAGTTAAACAACCAGCTTGTGTGTGTGTGTGATTGATGGCATTGTTTAAAGCCAGGGAGGCTTTGGAAAGCTTTGCTATTGTTTCAGTTCTTGGCGACGAGGCGTCTTTAGAAAAACAAGGGGGAGGTGGAAGAGGCGGGGGCGAGCAAATAAAAAGAATTAGAAAACAAAACATGAGTTGTCCTCACACTCATCACTCGTTGGGTTAAAGGCCCAGTCCGAGCACTCGGTGGTGAATCTGAGAGTCGCCTGCTGGGATTCCTCTGCCCACCGCCCCCCCTCCCCTCCTCATGCCGCCGACCAAACCACAGCTATCCATGCCCACCCCACCCGGCCAACCCCCGCGAAGACAGAGCGCGAGGGGAAAGAGCAGGACAAATAAAACACACTCCAGGAATGTACCAACACACAAACATGGCGTCCGCCCAGGCCCTCAGCTCCGCTCCGCTGTTATTCTTACAAGATGTTTGGGGCCCGGCTCTGGTCACCCGGCCCGACACAGACCACAGCATTTCTGATATTTCTCTGCACACCCCCACCCCCCCGCTGTGGAGCCACTGGGAATGTTTTGTGAAAACACGGCACCGCAGGGCTCGACCGGTGGTCCGCTACATAAAGCACGGTGAGGACGGTTGTGAGGCCGGCCGCTGATGAGGCCCCCAGGGGCCCTGAGGGCTACGCCCCCGAGTGGGAACAGGCCTGTTGTTGCAGTCCGGCCCCGTCCACTCTGATGGATGGAAGAACAACTTTCTCCGCTCCGTCTCAGTGATGGATGAGATCTGTTTCCTCGTGATAAATGTTTAAATGTTTAATGATGAAATCTCATTAAAATGAATTCAGCAGAGAATCGTGTTTAATTTAAAGAAAATAGAGTCAACACGAGAGTCTGACACGTCCTCCTGTACACTGCACAGCTGACTCAGATGGGAATAGAACCAACAACCCTGGCAGAGTTAGAGAGAAGCCTCCACTGTCTCTGGACAGGAGTGACGCGTGGAGGAATGACGACATGAGATCACTGATAACACTCGAGTGTCAGCGAGATGTGGAACAACAAAACTTCCACGGTCACGTTTTTACAGATTCCACAGACAAAGATGAGGAAAGAAACGAGACACTGAGGACAATGAGACACAGTGGACAGCAACTGTAATAAGACACCACAGTTAAAGAGGAATGGTGAACATCGGCGACGTGACGACACGCCAACAGGAACAAGATGCCGATGGAAACAGAACACAGAGTTCAGTGACTCGGAGACGGCAACAAACCACTGAGACAGACAGAGACAGATGGAGACAACATGGCAACAAGACACGTGACAATAAGACAAAAACAATAAGACGTCAAAGGTCATAAGCATAATACCAGACTGAAAAGTGTGTGTGTGTGTGTGTGTGTGTGTGTGTGTGTGTGTGTGTGTGTGTGTGTGTGTGTGTGAGGATCTAATTGGAGACAGGTGAGTAATTGGTGGATTAAGGTGCCGCCCTTAGTCTGGATTGGTTGGGTGTGGGGGGGAGAGTTAGGTGTGTTCAGGCTCATCCACAGTCGAGCTCCATTAAGACCGAAGACCCGTCGCCACCGGCAACCAAACAACAACCAGTCATTGGTCGTTAGTGGATCCATCAAACGGATCCGAGGAACGTTGAAGAGAAAACATCTGTGCAGTGAGAAGTTGCTGTGATGTCACCAACAGGTTGGTCACATGACTTCCTGTCAGCTCGACAAACGAACCCAGATACGATGACTTCACATCCAACTAAAGGTTTTAAGGGTTTTTATGGAATTAAATCATAATCAGATGATTTGTCCTGAAACAAACTGACACTTTTTCTTTATTCTCAGCATGAAAGGGGGCTGTCCCAATACCTGTTGGGACGGAGGGGTAGGGCTCTATACCCATCCAAACGGAGACCTAGGGGTCTGTGACACGTCTGATCAGAGGAGGACATTATAAAATACAAACATGTCTGTGCAAATAAGGTTCATCCTCATCTCATCTCATCTTCATCCTCATCTTCATCCTCATTTCATCTCCTCCTAATGTCATCTTCATCTTCATAAGATCTTCTTATCCTCTTTTATATCCTTCTTTATTTCTGTGTGTCTCATCTCATCTTCATCCGTGGTCCATCTCAAATTAATTTTTACCCTCAACTCATCTCATCTGATCCAAATCTTCATCTCATCTTCATTTGTGTCTCATCTCGTCTTCATCCTCATCTTATCTCCTTCACACACACGTGTCCTGGTCTTTGACTGTTTCTCAGAAGTCGAATCGTACGACGAGTGTCTGCAGATGGATACGATAAGTTTCTCCATTTCTGATTCTCTGCGTCGTCAGCAGAACTTCGGTCCACTTGTGTGGACGTGTATTTGTTGACGTTGTGTCTTTGTGGAGCTGCAGGTCCGAATGCAGCGACTCAGTGAATGTCGACAGATATTTACAAGGTGGGACATGTGAAGCTCATGTAGTTTCCATGTTGGAACCTTTGAGATGTGATCACGTGTTTCTGTGTTTGAGGGTCAGTGCAGTAAAATGATCTTCACTGACTCAGTCTCATGTTTCTCATGTTTGTCCCTCGTTACCTGGAGGTGGAGCTGATCCTTCAGGACGAGGATCTGGATCAGTCTCAGACAGATAATGAGGGGAGTTGGTCGATCATCGTTAACACCACGATGTCTCCTACCACACACACACGCACACACACACACACACACGCCCCACGCACGCACACACACGCACGCACGCACGCACGTCATGTTGATAGTGACTGGAGTTATGTGAGGAATGTGTGTGTGTATGTGTGTGTGTGTGTGTGTGTGTGTGTGTGTGTGTGTGTGTGTGTGTGTGTGTGTGTGAGTCATCCTAAGTATTACCTGGTCTTACCAGAGGTGGGCGTGGCTAGAGGACGGGGGTGTAAACACACCTTACTGCACCACGTTTACATTCCTGACATGGAGAGTCACACACACACACACAACACACACGCATGCGCAAACACACACACACACACACACACACACACACACACACACACACACACACACACACACACACACACACACACACACACACAGAGTCTCTGGTGTTTCAGTTCAACTCAAAACTCATTTATAAATTCCATAAATCTACAAAATATTCTTTAGTTCTGCATTTTTTCATTTGGCCCCTGAAGCTAAATGACGTCATTTCTGTGATTCTGTGTTTTCTCAGCTTCAGAAGCTGAAAAACACTGAAGGTAAAAATACAACATAGACTCATTAACACTAAAAAAATATATAAATATGTTTTTATCTCAGGTTAAATGTTTATATGAGTTTTTATTGGTTTTACTACTCGTTTGTTGTTTGGTCCACACTGGGTTAGGGTTACTGACACACACTGACACTAACTAACACACACTGACACACACTGACACACACTGACACTAACTAACACACACTGACACACACTGACACTAACTAACACACACTGACACACACTGACACACACTGACACAAACTAACACACACTACACACACTGACACTAACTAACACACACTGACACACACTGCTACACAACATGGACACACACTGACACTAACTAACACACACTGACACACACTACACACACTGACACACACTGACACACACTGACACTAACTAACACACACTGACACACACTGACACACACTAACACACACTAACACACACTGCCACACACTAACACACACTGACACACACTGACATACACTGACATACACTGACACACACTGACACACACTGCCACACACTAACACACACTGACACTAACTAACACACACTGACACACACTGACACACACTGACACACACTCATACACTGACACACACTAACACACACACTGACATACACTGACACACACTAACACACACACTAACACACACTGACACACACTGACACACACTGACACACACGACATACACTGACATACACTGACACACACTAACACACACACTGACACACACTGACATACACTGACACTAACTAACACACACTGACACACACTGACACACACTGCACACTACAACACTAACACACTAACACACACTAACACACTGACACTACTGACACACACTGACACACACTGACACACACTGCCACACACTGACACTAACTAACACACAGTGTCACACACTAACACACTAACACACACTAACATACACCTACACACACTCACACACACCGTATGAAGGATAGGAACATACAACCTGTCCGTCACACACATTCATGTGTCACGTATGAACCTTGCATTTGATTGGATGAACCCTGAACCCTGAACTTCCACTTCCTGTTAGCCCCAGCCAATCAGGACAGGCAGCTTGTTTCACGGCGTGACGTTCAGGGACTGTGGGAGCGGAGGAGACTGAACAAACTCAGTGTGTGAGTCCTGAGGCTGAAGTGAGCAGCTTCCATTCATAAGAAGAGTGAGAGCAGTGTCTGCTCTGAAGGTCGTCTCAGATCGTGTCTGTGTGGGATCCACCGCACCACGCTGAAGAAACCAGGCTGCACCTGCACAGCGAGACTCAAGCAGAACATTTAAAATCCCAACATGTCTGTATACACGTGTATGTACATTATAATATCTATATGCAGTACAAGTATTGTGTGTCATGCCAACAGATTGCACGACACAATAACTGTGTCTCAATCCAGGAGAGACTGTGAAGAACTGAAATGAGACTGATCAGCGTCACCGAGGTGTCCTGCCCTCCGCGCTGTCGCCTAGCAACAGAGCTGCAGCTTGACACGCAGAGAAAGTTTGAATGCCCCTGTTTGTTTGAACATGTGACGTCGTCAGCTGTTCGGTTGAGTCGACTTGATACTCAAGCACCGGGTGTCTCGTCGCTTCTTGGCGCATTGAGTGCTGGGACATGTTGGGCCGGGAAGGATCCACCCGTTGGAGCATTCGTTTCTCGAGGATGATTTTCACGAGTGTAATTTACAACATATTACTACAGAGCTGCTCTGCAAAATAAAGTCAAATCTATCTGTTATTTCCTCCCCAGTAAATAAATCCCCCCCGATCTAAAGTGCGGCTCGTTTTCTTATTAACTCTGGATTAAAGTGTAATTTAAGACCTATCTCAAGTACGACATAGGTTTTTTCGAGGCTCAGATTATCGTATTATTGTGTTACTGAAGAACATGATTCATAACAATATGACAATAAAGCAGAATTATTCCTTATCTTCTGAGCAGGTTCAGTTTCAGGTTCACTGAGGTCATCTGGAGTTTCTTCTTCATTTAGTCAGAAAATCCCACATGTTGAACATTGCAGTGGAACGCACCATATGAATAAGTGGCTTCTTGTCTTTGTGTAAATAAGGATGATATCTGTTGGTGCGGTCAGGAGGAGGAGGAGGAGCAGCTGTTTCTGGATGAACTCAGTCTCATGATGTTCAGACCTGGACTCTCTCCAACATCTCAGTGAGCAGCAGGAAGCTTCTGACTCTCAGTGTGAGCCCGAGGTTTCACCAGCGCTGTGTGGACTCACCTCAGCTGAGTCCGAACCGAGCTTCACGTGTTTGTTCCATAGTTTCATCTCATCTGTTAAGAATTTTGTCTGACATGCGTACGTCCTGTCGTCATCACCTACGTGGGCGGAGTCGACCTATACTTGACTCTGATTGGCTTGTAGACGGCGTCTGACCTCGATCTAAAAAACAGTTTTCACACTGCAAACGAACATTTGGCTTTTTATTGACACAGATTAGATAAGAAGTCTTTTATTAGTCGCACAAGGGGGAAATTTGCTAAACTGCTTTATTGATGGCAACATGACACCCAGGTGATGTGCTAACTTCTCCCTCTTTATTGTGAACGTCTCGACGCTGACGCTGCACCTTTTCCAGTGCGATGCTAAGCACACAACACATGGACGTTTGTGTTCTGTTTTTACATCTTGGGAACAACGTGCGACAGCCATTGTTCAAGATGCCACACTGGCAAGTCTATGTTGTGGAGTTAAACTCGTCCTGGCTGCTGCAGCACCTCGCGTCTGGCCCTGGGGGGGTTGTTTGTAACTGCAGGCCCCCGGTGCGGCCCCTGGGAGCCTCTGGTTGAGCTGTCAGTTGATGCGTTGGCCTGTGAAAACCTGTCATTTACAGCACTGACAGACTTTAGAGCGTCAGCCCCCCACTCCTGAGCTCGTCTGGTAATCTCCCAGAATTCCAATAATCTGAGCAGTTGTGGCCTGTCATCAGCCGCCGGCGTCGGGCCGCAGACCAGTCGGTCCGGCTCGGCGTGGATGTGGACGCCGCCGAGTGTATTGTTCTCGTTATTTACGCAGAGCTGCAGCTCTCACAGTCGCTGCAGCTCTCACAGTCGCTGTGTGGCCGCGGCTCCACAACCCAGCAGAGAGAAGCTAAAAATAGTTTGTTTGTAAAAAACAGTCGAGCCACTTTGTGTTTGGAGGCTCGGCTGAAACCAGAGGCCGTGTTTGAGTTGGAGCGCAGTGTGGGACCGCTGTCTCTCTCTCTGGACGACTGCCTCGCACGCCCACGCCTCTGTGTATGTGTGGCTTCATGTACAAACGTGTGTTTGGTAATTATATGTACGTGTGTAAATGTGACATGTGAGTGCATGTATGCATGCATTCACAAGTGTGCGTATCTGTAATTAAAGAGCAGAGTGTGAAGCTGTGTGTGTGTGTGTGTTTGTGGCTCAGTGTGTATTCAGTGTCTGTGTGTAACAAGTAAACATTTTATTTTAACGTCTCTTTAGATGAATAATAGATATCAAACATAATCACATGATACATGAGGAGATTATGTAATATGATCAAAGGCTCCGCCCACTCCGACACAGAAAACACATGTCACATGACCAAACACGTACACTGGTCATGTGATGTTAACAGGAAGTAGATTGTCTCCTCTGCAGTTGGTTGCTTAGTTACAGAAAATACTTCGAACGAGGAACAGTGACGGTGAAAAGTAGGAGCAGGGATTTATTTTCCTAGAGCGACGACGAGGTGGAACTGTTACTGACAGAAAGTGTTAGCGACGCTTTGTATTCACGACTGGTAGTCGAGTCATGTGACTGATGAGAACCAATCAGGAAGAGAACGTGGGCGTCTGCGTCATCGTTTACAAACAGTCTCAGTTTCTGTTCGTCCAGACTAAAATACAACTTTTTTAAACTGAAACGAAACCGGCAGCGTTTACAAAAGTTTACAAAAGTCTCTGATCTCTCTGGTGTAGTGTGGACGCCAGACGTAACCATAGCAACAGTGATGCTTTTTAAAAGTGACATGTCGTAACTCAACTGGTTCGAAACCTGGATCCTTTCAGATTAATGTAAACCAGTGTGGACACGGAGATGAATAAACAGGTTGAAACCATAAAAAGAGGATCCATGTGTTCACAGCACAGACGACACAGTGTCAGTGTAACATCATCAAACGACGGAGATACAGCAGCAGGGACGTCTGAGGACGATTCTGCAGAGTTCTTCATCCTTCTCTCAAACTGCGGCGGTACATCGACAATCATGAGGCGATTGAGGAGGAGGGTTAGAGCAGCATGGACGTAGAGCGGCAGAGGAGAGTGAACGCAGCAAAATGTTTCCTGCTGATTCTGAGTGTAGAGACGATTTTTACGACGGTGGAGACAGAGCGGTGTTAGCGGAGGGGAAACTGTCGGAGTGTGTAAACTCTGAGGTTTACTGAAACAACAGGCCTCAGTCTGCTGGGAGCCCGGAGCTGCTCAGGAGCTCGACCACAGGGATGTTTTAATGATACTGTGCAGGAGTCCCGCTCACCCAGAGAGGGAGGGAGGAGCCAAACGTCCCAGAGAATCTGAAATCTTATTTTCATTTCAGGACGAGCTGTGGTTCACGATCAGCAGCAGGAGGGAGGAGGGAAATAATGTATGGGAACGTACACAACACGGTTTCCATAGAAACGGTGGATGTCCTCATGTGCACCATGTGATCCTGTTTACATGCAATGGTGGAAGAAGTATTCAGATCCTTTACTTAAGGAAAAGCATTCAAAACCAGAAGTAAAAGTATTTTCAGAAGATGTAGTTCAATTATTTAAAGTAGTTCTTACAGTGCAGTAAATGTTTTATTATTCTATCTGATGTTTTTAATGAATAATAATATTAATTCATGTGTATGTTGTATTTTACTTTTAATGTTTGAGCTCATTTGAACTAATTTCACTGTTGATTGTTTATAAAGATGCCACGATTATAAGATATAGATTATACATATAGACCCTGTAGCTACAGAGAGAAAGGCCTCTTCAACAAGAAGTTCAATCCTGTTTGAGCTGAACCATGAGACACTTTAATAAAACTGGAGTCACTGAACTGAGACGTTCGGAGTCGACGTGTCCGAGACTGAAAGAAACTCTCGATTATTTTTACATGAAGTTTAATGAGTGAGTTGATGAGAATTCTCTGCAGGATGATTCAAAGTGAGGACAGCGAGTGATGCAACAGTCTGACATCGTCTGAACCACGTTCTCGCTCCAGCTTCTTTTAAAAAACTACCTGAAGAAGTTACAGCAACTTTTTTCAAACTTTATCGACACAGAGACCAACAGAGCTTCGCTGCGGAGGTGACAACGTCCAATCAGAGCGGAGGATGAGGCGTCACATGAGAGCGCCTCGTTGTGTGCGAGCGTGAGATCAGGGGTTAACTCCTCCTCTCTGAGACGCAGCCAGACTCTGTAGGTGTGTTTGGTTCCAGTTTCTCTCCTCACTGGGGCTTTCTGGGAGTTTTGCCATGAAACACACAGTCAGCATTCCTCACAGTTTTTATGAAGAGATACGAGCTCCCCGAGGTCGTTTCAGCCATGATTTACTTCTTACATAACATGAAGATGAAGATTAAACCGCAGTGACTCTGGTATTTATCAGGGGAGGAGCAGGTCGCCCGGTGAGGACGGACGGGGCCTGACGTCACTTCTTTATTTTTACCCTCACGTTTTCCTTCTTCATCTCCCTCAGAGCTGAGGAACCTGCAGATACGAGCGACATGAAAACCTTGTGATGGATTCTTCTTCTGCTGAATCAGCTGAGACTCCCTCCTCCTCCTCCTCCTCCTGTTTCCAAGGCAACAAACGTCAACACACGCGGACACGTCTTCTCATCCTTCGTGAACAGTTTGTTGTTTTCTCTACAAAAATCTGCTTCTTCAAAACCCAGAGAATCAGAGTTCTGGGTCTGGATCCAACTGAACCATGGTTCTGTTGGTTTGCAGTGAAAACACTTGTTGATAGTTTGGACTGCGCCTGAAGGTGCTAATGCTAATACCATTATGAAATCACCATGGCAAACAAATTAGGTGCTTCATTCTTTTCCTCCATTCAAACAGAAAGACTAATACCCCCATCAGACGCCGTCTACAAACCAATCAGAGTCAAGTACAGGTGATGACGACAGGACGTACGTATGTCAGACAAAATTCTTTAGTCCCTAAATAACAATGTGAATGTTGACTCGAAGTGTGTGTGTGTGTGTGTTTGTGTGTGTGTGTGTGTGTGTGTGTGTGTGTGTGTGTGTGTGTGTGTGTGTGTGAGCGTGTGTGTGTGTGTGTTTGTGTGTGTGTGAGAGTTTGTGAATGTGTGTGTGTGTGTGTGTGTGTGTGTGTGTGTGTGTGTGTGTGTGTGTGTGTGTGTGTGTGTGTGTGTGTCGTCGTGACGATTACCTGATCAGGTTCGTCAGCTTCTGTAATTCAGACTTTTCCTGTTTTACTTTTAAATCATTTGTCTCATTTGCACCTTTGTCTTTGTCCTGTTTCCTGTTTCCGGCTCCTGTGATTGGCTGCTCGGCCCTGATGAGGGCGGGTGGATTTCAGGTGGATTTAAAGTTCAGTTCACTTCCTCATGTTTCCTCTTCCTTCGATTCGTTGGTTCCGTTCATGACTTGAAATCCAACAACTGTAAACTTGTTCTTAATCAAAGTCACCATTGTTTTTTACGTTGTTTGTCCCGAGCCATCGCCTACAATGATGAAATATGATGAGTCATGTGATTCTGACTTAATGGGACATGAAGCAAATCGCGTTCCTGAGAAATGTGAGTGTGTTTGGGTGTGTGTGTGTGTGTGTGTGTGTGTGTGTGTGTGTGTGTGTGTGTGTGTGTGTGTGAGCGTGTGTGTGTGTGTGTGTGTGTGTGTGTGTGTGTGTGTGTGTGTGTGTGTGTGTGTGTGTGTGTGTGTGTGTGTGTGTGTGTGTGTGTTTAGGTGTTTGAGGTGTTGATGGATGAGTTCTTCTGGAGGAGAGAAGAAGAACGAAAAAGAGAAAGAGAAGGAGAGAGAGGTGGGGGTGAGAGAGGGTGGGGGTGAGGAGGGGAGGAGTTTCTTCCTCCTGCTCTAAACTTTATGTGAACCACAGAAACTATGATGGTGATCAGGGAGTGTGTGTGTGTGTATTTGTCCATGTCAGTGGTGCATGCTCTCCTGATTTCTATCTTTCTGGGGACCGATTAGAGTTCAAGACTTTGATAAGTTTCAGGTCAGAAAACGTCTGATTCCACACATTCACAGAGTCCACCATCAGACTCTGAACTTGATTTGTATCGAAATGACTGTGAGTGTGAGTGTGTGTGTGTGTGTGTGTGTGTGTGAGTGTGTGAGTGTGAGTGTGTGTGTGTGAGTGTGAGTGTGTGTGTGTGTGTGTGTGTGAGTGTGGTTGTTATCACCAGGCACAGATGTTGTATGATATCACAGTGTTTTCATAAGGAGGGAGTGAGACGTGTGATGAGTGAAGGAGGACGAATGAAAACCAAGCGAGTGAAGAAGAAGAAGTTTTGTGAAGGTTGTGACATGAACCTGAGAGTAAACACCTGCAACTCACCTGCGTCTCCACTAAAGGTTGAACATGTCCTCGTTGTGACGGCTTCTCTCTGCAGGAGCCTGATGAAAAGAGTTTAATGTCTGTTTAAATCCCCTTTTTATTTCTTTTAACTTATTTTGGGTTAAAACTCACGTCCAGCCTTCAGCTTGGTTGTGACACTTGTTACAAATATCTTTTACTTTGCATTTATGATATTTAATTTATCCTGCTCCAAATATCTTTTACTTTTCACAGATATTATAACTCTCCAACACGTCCTCACTTTTAGAATCTCCTCACTACACAGGAAAGTCTTCACTCTGTGATCATGTGATCATGTGTGTTTGTCCTGCAGCTCTGACGTGTAACTGGGAGATAAACAGCCGTGACCTCCACACTCACATTAATAGAAAGTGCTGCTCGCCGCCACGTTTTTTCGCTGACTGGCAAATGTCCTCCCAGAATGCCGTGCGACTCCAGCCCTAACAGATGGTGAAAACCAGAAGTGAAAGCAGGCAGATGTTTCCATGTTTCTCAGTCAGCAGTTTGACTTGAGACGTACAGAGGGACAGAGGGACAGAGGGACAGAGGGACCGACATGTCAGCTACGTCCCTCTGGTCCCGCTCTGTGTTTACTTATCGGTCTTTAGATGAGTTTGGTGTCGTACTGTCACGTTCAGTCAGAACCACTTGAATACTGGACAAGGTGAATTTAATGAGACAAAAACCAAACAGGCTCAAGGTCTCCTGAAGCAGGAAAGAGAGAAAGACAGAGAAACAGGGCGATCGAGAGCAGAGACAATGAGACGCAGGTGAGACACATGAAGGAAGTGACCTGAAACCAGAGCTGAGCTTCTCAACCACTCATACTTCACTATACAGGGAGTTCAGCTCATTGGCTAAAGAAGAAAACACTTTGAGACACAGGATTATAATTTACAACAACGACAACGTTGGAAAATCCCACAACAAACACAAAATATTTATTTTACACTTTAGTTTGAATACTTTTAGTATGACCACGTTTCTATGTAGAAATAAACGTTTGTGCTGTGATGAGCTTTTATACGTCATCGCTCCGGATCAGGACTCCCTGACAGAAGGGCTGGATCTCAGTGGGACCTTCCTGGTAAACAGATAAATAAATAATAAACAGATAAATAAATAATAAACAGATAAATAAATAATAAACAGATAAATAAATGGATCATGCATCTCCTACAGTTGCTGGATTCTTCATGTCTCGATGATGGCAACAAGTCTTCAGGTGTTTCCGCCTGTTTCATTCTCGTGAATCGTGAAAACTCAGAAACATCTGGAGAGAATTTCTTCAACTTCAGCACAAACGTTCAATTTCACTGTGACCTCACAAAACTCAGGAATTCATGCATTGATGAAAACATTTCAAACAAATATTTTAAATGACTCTGCTCACATTTTACATCTGTAAAGTTAAAGGTCAGCTTCAGTGCGACATGGTGACGTGAGGACTGGTCTGGTTTGAATCTGAGAGCGAAGCCTCCAGCAGCGTCTCCGTGTCGTTCCTCCTCCAGCTCTCACTCTCAGATGTTTGCACTAGTGTAAAGTATAAAGTATAAAGTATGAAGTATGAAGTATGAAGTATGAAGTATGAAGTATGAAGTGGTGTAGTTCAGTACCTGCAGTCACCTGAGTCGACCCAACGCAGGATGCTGAGCACGGACAAAAGAGAAGACGCAGCCAAAGATTTAAACACACACAGAAACGACAGCAGCAGTTTTAGCTTCAACTGAGTCAACATGTTTTTTTTTTAGAAAACATAAAAATATTGCAGCGACACAAAAAACTCTTTGTGTGTGTGTGTGTGTGTGTGTGTGTGTGTGTGTGTGTGTGTGTGTGTGTGTGTGTGTGTGTGTGTGTGTGTGTGTGTGTGTGCAGCAGAAGGCAGCAGTCAGCATGTCTGCCCTGTGTTGTTGGCTGTGTTTACAGTGAATGGCTGCAGTCTATTTAAAGCCGCCCGGTGTATTTATGTCAGATGTATACAGCGTGCAGGAGCCGGCGAGGCTCACTCTGCCGCCGCGGTTCCCTCCGGGTCATTTTGGGTTTCAGGAGTTTGTTAGAAAAACAAAAGACAGGTCGTTGTCATCTCCAGTGTTCGGAGCTGAGCTGACGTCTGGGTTCAGCGAGGCCACCGCCGCTCGGCTCGGGTCGTCGACACAGAGCGCCACCGCGGACGACTGCTCCAACGCAGAGAAATAGAATGTATCAGTGAAAATGAAGGGGGGGGGGGCGACATTTTTCGCTGACATCGTCATCGTCGTCTCTTCACTGTCGACACTTTGTTCAGGATCTGTATTTAGTTTTTCTTCCCTGTTAAAGACATCAGGACATAAGGACTGTGAGTCTCTGCTTCAAACGTCTCGTGTGTGGACGTGGAGCAGCTGGTCGCCGAGTCGCAGTAAAACTGAGCTGCGACGTCCTGATGTTAAAACTCATCACGTTCAACTAGATCACAAGATTCAACTAAACTCCACATCTGCTTTAAATACGTCATGTGTGTCTGTGAAGCCTTCAGCCAATCACAGCAGAGTTGTGATGTCACAGAGGGAGATGCAGCCCGCTCGCCTCCGCCATGTTTTAAAGTCACATGACCTGGTTGTGTTGTGCAGCGCCGGATGAAGTGAAACAGAAGCTGCTTCACTTCGAATCGGACTCAGCTCTGTTCATATATGTTAACACACACACACACACACACACACACACACACACACACACACACACACACACACACACACACACACTGCGGCCTGCCCAGCAGCAGCCAATCACCTGCTTCCTTTCCTTACATAAGAAAATAAAAGAAGCATTGAGCTGTTGATTCCTCGCAGACTTTATATAACAGTCGGCTCAAAGGGCTGAGACGCAGACTCCCAGCCTGAGCGGGGTAAAGTCCAAACTGACCTGGTGAGCAGGATTTATCAGAGCAGACTTTAAACCCGCCCGTCGAGTTACTGATCAACCTGCGGCCTGGGAACGCAGCACCGCCGCAGCCATGTGACCTCTGACCTCTGCAGCATCGAACCCAGCCCGTCGAACCCAAACTGACAAAACAATACTAAACATAAAACATCTACACAAATGCATCTCCACAATAAAAACAATAAATCCCCTGCAGTAACAGTCTCCTGTCAAAACCTTTGTCCTGTTTTCGTTGCTGATGTCAGAAAATACACTTTAAATAAGTTTGTCATTTAAACGTAGATTTAAATCATTTTAAACTCGTTGGTTTTCTGAGTGAAGCCGAGGTCACGTCAGAGAGTCACTGAGGATCAGTTATGTTTGACCTGCAGGTTAACGCCTGTCATCACACACAGTTTACTGTCATTGGACTTTAGTTAAGGTGAAACCAGGCGGATGCACACACACACACACACACACACACACACACACACACACACACACACACACACACACACACACACACACACACACACACACACACACACACACACACACACACACACACACACACACAGCTGCAGAACGAGTATTGGAAATGAACATTTTATGCAGGAAGCTTATATGAACAGATCTAGTTTAAAACTTCACTGTTTGTGTGTTTGTTGTGTGTTAATTTACATTAAACAAGGAGGAGACAGTGACAGTGGAACATTGTCAAGATGAATTTCACACCTTGTTTGTTTCAGAGCTTCAGACTCTTCAGTTCAGTCTGAACCTGAACATCAGGTGTGAACGGTTCCTCAGAGCAGAAGAGGTGTTCTGGGTCTGGATCAAACTGAACCATGGTTCTGTTGGTTTGCAGTGAAAACACTTTGTTGATAGTTTGGACTTTTGGACCAATCACAGGAAGTAGAGACAGAATTAAACAATAGAAGAAGAAGAAGAAGAAGAAGAAGAGGAAGCAGCTGCAGTCTTCACCTCCGACGATCTAATGTTTGAACCACGAGGACGTTTATTTGGTGCATTTGAACTAGTGTGTGTGTGTGTGTGTGTGTGTGTGTGTGTGTGTGTGTGTGTGTGTGTGTGTGTGTGTGTGTGTGTGTGTGTGTGTGTGTGTGTGTGTGTGTCAGAGATTGTTCAGGCGTCACTTCCTGAGTAAATACATTTACGACATGAAAATATTCAGACTCTTGAACACAAACATGTTTATTCATGGCGTGGTTACCGAGCGGCCGACGCTGTAATGTGAGCTGGTGACGGGCGAACGGGGACGCAGCCAACAAACGGAGCGTGGAGGTTTGAGCAGAGGCCCCCGTCCGCTCTGGAGCCGCTGCTCACATTCAATCATTAACAGTGTTCATACAGCGACAGACCACTGAACGCTAACCAAGAAAAATACTCAACGTTTGGCACATCTGAACGTCGCCGGGTCGAAGTTTACCTCCGCTCAGCAGAGGTCAAAGGTCACAGGGAACTGCAGATGTCCAGCTCAGGGTTTCGGAGTCCAGTCCTCAGATCAGATCATATGCTCTGAGATCTGGTCCGGATCCACACCAGATCTGGACCAGGACCAGACTGTTGAACTGTATCTGTTTATTTTCTTTAATATTCTATTATTATCAAATAACTCAAGAGAATAAAATGTTTTTTCTGAGTGTCTCAGTTCCTGTTAATCATGTTTATAAAAAAACTGTATATATGTACATTAACAAACTGACGTTAACGGATTGGCTGATGTTTCAGGTTCAGCGTCATCGCCTCTGGATTTTAAAACCATTTAAACCTTCCCTTTAAAATCTAAATCACCTCAGGATCAAGTTGATCTTAAAACTTAACGACTGAATACTCTAGATAAAGTGTTTTCACCAGATTCAGCCTGACGCGAGGCCTGAGGAAACTTCTTCCTCTCTGCGTAAAACACCTTCACTGTGACGGTATCTTCATCCCGGTGGCGGTGCGATGGAGGAAGTCCAGCAGAGAGCGAGATGTTATCAGCGCCTGCAGACACTGGGCAGGAAACCACAGCTCCAGGAGCAGAGACCAGGCGAGGACCAAGAGTCGCTGTGTAACTGAAGCTCGGATGTGAAGGTGGTTTTCACTCCGTCTGTCTGTGTTACGTCGCTGTTATCTGACTTACATAAGGTCACAATTACCTCAACACACACACACACACACACACACACACACACACACACACACACACACACACACACACAGATACAACTGTTACAACAATTGTCTTTGTTCCACTTACACAACTCTTTCAAAATGGCACGCACACACACGCACACACACACACACACACACACACACACACACACACACACACACACACACACACACACACACACACACACAGTGTGTCAATCCTATCGTCTATTTTAGATCTTTATCTGACTCTTATTTTGGCGAGGAACAATCTAAAAACTGTGTTCACAGTAAAAAACCTTGAAACTAAAGTTTTTATGAACCTCAACAAAAGTTTGATGTTTTTCTTTTCTAACAACATAAAAACCTGCAGAAACACATGTTCAGTTCTGTTGTTGTTAACAACACCTGTGATGTCATGTCAATAAAGGTTATGGAAATAAAGAAATAAACTCAATTTAAAAGGGATTTGCTTCATCAGTGAGTTGTTGTGTCTTCACATCAATTCATTCCTACAGTTTAATGGACTCATGAGATCTTTGTGTTTGTCAGTTAAACAGAAATCAACAAAAATGAGATGATTATCTTTATCTCATCATCTGTTAATGTTGAAGACTTGAAATATGAAAAATGAACCATCCACCAGCCTTTAACACACACACACTCACACTCACACACACACACACACACACACACACACACACACACACACACACACACACACACACACACACACACACACACACACACACACACACTCCACACACACACACACACACACACACACACACACACACACACACACACACACACACACACCCAAACACACTCACATTTCTCAGGAACGCGATTTGCTTCATGTCCCATTAAGTCAGAATCACATGACTCATCATATTTCATCATGTTGGAGACGTCGCTCAACGTAAAAAAACAATGGTGACTTTGATTAAGAACAAGTTTACAGTCGTTGGATTTCAAGTCATGAACGGAACCAACGAATCGAAGGAAGAGGAAACATGAGGGAAGTGAACTGAACTTTAAATCCACCTGAGAGGAGGAGGTCTGTAAACACAAAGTCATCAGGGCCGAGCAGCCAATCACAGGAGCCGGAAACAGGAAACAGGACAAAGACAAAGGTGCAAACGAGACAAATGATTTAAAAGTAAAACAGGAAAAGTCTGAATTACAGAAGCTGACGAACCTGATCAGGTAATCGTCACGACGACAAAGTGAGTGAGCGTCATCGTTACACTAAACTTTATTACACAACACTACACAACACTTCATTACACCACTGTACACTCAGTCCTGTCCACATGCCCATCCAGCCATTTTTACTCTGTGGCAGCCTGGTGGCTCCAGACTCTGACAGTGAAGGATGTGAGTGTGTGTGAGTGTGTGTGTGTATATGTGTTTTTTCCCATGCGATTTTTTTCTATATTCTCGTTTCTTGAAAACCAAAATGAAGGAGGCAGCAGAGCCAGAGCGGACTCTGAGGAATTCCTCAGAGCGGAGTTTTTTTAGCTTTACGCTGTGGAGGCTGAAATGGTGTGTGACAGCTCGACAGCCGGAGGCCTCATTGTTCTGTGTTCTCCCAGAAACGTTTCATGGGTCCGAGCGAACTCTCTGATAGAAGAGTGTTTGTTGTTCTAGTGGGAAAATGTCAGGAAAGGCCCAAACAAACCAGCAGTTGCTTCACATGCCACAGAAGCCTCGTCTGGCTTCAGATTTACAAAGCCACAGCTTTAAGGCGGTTAGCGTCGGTAGCCGGGCGGACGGCACGACGCCGTGGCCACATAAGACTCTGATTGTCCCTGGGGATTTTGGGGTATCTGTGTCTGGAAGGTGTGTGCTGTCGTGTGGTCGGCCTGAGAGATGAGTCACGTCCTGAGATTAGTGGCGAGTCTGGAGCGGGAGGAGTCGCCGCTAAGCTGTTGTCACGGTGATAGTGTGTGAGGTGACGGAGGGATGAGCTGCGCGTGTTCACATGTCCGGTGGTCACATGACCTTCCAAAATACACTCATAAAAACGTCTGAAACAAACAAACACAAACCGACACGAGTGATTGACAAGTTCAGAAGTGATGTGTGTGTTTCTGTGTGAGTGTGTGTGTGTGTGTGTGTGTGTGTGTGTGTGTGTGTGTGTGTGTGTGTGTGTGTGTGTGTGTGTGTGTGTGTGTGTGTGTGTGTGTGCGTGTGTGTTTCTGTCCACTTACTTTTGGCAACCTGAACTTCACAGTCTCACTCAGATGAAAATCTGTTCATATTTAAGCTGAGACGTAGTTTTCCTTGTTTGACTTCAGACTGACTCTCTGTCCACACACTTCTGACCTGATGCTTTATGAGAATTTCTTAGAACATCGGACAAGATGGTGAATATATTTTACGTTTTCTGCACAAATCAAGTTACCAACTACCAGCAGATGTTAGCAGGTGTTAGCGGCCGCCAGCGGATGTTAGCTACATAACCTCAGTTGTGCACCTGAGCGTCATTAAGTGTTTTGACCTTTAATCAATGATACAGGCCGAACCTGAGGGTACCTGAGGCTACAGGTAAATCTGACTGGCTACTGACATCATCACCTCTATGCCTGAGATCACGTCTTTGGGTTCAGGGGAGCTGCTTTGATCTCTGAAGTCAGTCTATCATGTTACAGCGTCACGCTTCGGGACCGTGTTTGTTTCTGCGGGTGCAGCGCTGGCGGGACACACCATCGTTGACATGTTCCAGAGCCTCGTCCTTGTTGAATGTCGACTCTCACTGATGCTGAAACGCTCGCTGAAAGCTGAGAACTCGCCCTCATCGCTCGTACGAAGTTTTATCTGAGTGTAAGTTTAGACGCTGAAGATTTCAGCCTCAGACTGAGCTGGTGTGTTGAACTTGGCCGATGAAGCTGATTGAACCTGGAGCTCAGTCACAGTCTGAAGGAGGGAGGAGGTTTCTAACACGTGACGGACGAGAAACTGGAAGAACACAAATATCTCAGAATGAAGAAGAGGAGCCGTACACGTGGAAGACGAAGACGATCTCCTGCTGCTCCACTCAGGCTGAACTGGATTAGAAGTCTTTCATCTAACAGCACAGAGCTTTTCAGAATAAAAGTCCTGATGTTGGCAGGAATCAGAAAACTGATCTGAGTCGACTCTCAACTCCAATCACCTTCACTCTCTAATGTGTGTGTGTGTGTGTGTGTGTGTGTGTGTGTGTGTGTGTGTGTGTGTGTGTGTGTGTGTGTGTGTGTGTGTGTGAAATCTGACTCTGGATCAGTTTTAAACTTCAACAAGTGGTTGAAACATTCACAGAGACAAACAACCTTTGAGCCCATCGTCCTTCAGTTCAGACTTGACCTTTATTTGTTCGGGCCACGCTCCAAACACCAGCCTCCCCCTCACCCCCCTCACCCCCCACCCCCCCACCCCCACCCCCTCACCCCCACCTCCACGTACAGAAATAGAAAGAGTAAAAAAATGTTGCATCGTTACTAATAATAATTAAATCACAGCTTGTTTTATTTATTTTATCTGCTTTACTGAGGTGTGCTTTCTAAACCCTGTGATGCCTGCAGGGTGTGTGTGTGTGTGTGTGTGTGTGTGTGTGTGTGTGTGTGTGTGTGTGTGTGTGTGTGTGTGTGTGTGTGTGTGTGTGTGTCAGAACTGAAAATAAAAAGTGGAAACAGAAGGAGACTGAAGATACTGAGCGTTAAGATGACAGTGTGTTATTTTACTAAAATAAAGATGTGTACAGTTTGTGTAAGTGATGTTGAACAGATGTGTTAACACATGTTATAACAGCTGAGTTTGTTTTCTCTTGTTATATTAAAATATGAAGCTGAAGCTGAGACGCTGAGACACACACACACACACACACACACACACACGCAGTATGAAAACCACTTCACGCTGCTTTCACACGACGATGCATTTCTTCTCGCTGCAGGAACGTTCAGACACGTTCGTCAGGCTGGAAGCAAAAACCTGCAGAATCTGTAGCAACAAACTGACGTGAGAAACATCAATCTGAAGATTCACCGTGTGTCTGTAAAACTGCTCATGTTGACAGATGCATATTTCATAAGCACCTCACTGAGACTGAAGGGTTTTAAAACAGGCCCCAGTCACTCACATGGTCGGGCTCCTGAGGGGCCCCGAGGTAAAGATGTGTTGTTAGGGGCCATCCTGCACTTTACATGTCAGTTTGATCACTTCATCCTTGAGACGAAAACCTTTCACACAAAAAAAGTGTGTGAACACCATCTTTCCTCCTCCTCCTCCTCCTCCTCCTCCTCCTCAACTTCTTCTTCCTCCTCCTTATCCTCCCCTTCTCGGAGCTGTGACTGTTCTGCCATGATACAACAAGAACTACATTTCTCCTGCTGAAAGAAAGCAGAGAGAACACAGCTAAAGTTTCTTTTCTTTGGACGGAGAGAATCACTCTGTCGTCCAACAAACCCCGAACCCTCCTCCTCCTGTTCCTCTTGCTCTGCTATAGGGAAGGAAAGAAGGAGAGAAGGAGGAAGAGAGACGGGTGAGATCAGACTGCTGAGGTGAGAAAAGAGAGAAGCGAAGGAGAAAGTGAAAGGAAATAAGAGGAGGATCAGGAAAAAGAGGAAACAAGGGAGAGGAACTGGAAATCAGGAAGAAGAGAGGGAGAAGAGGAAAATAGGAAGTGAGGGAGGTGCTGTAGGAAAATCGAGGAGATTGAGTGGAAGCAGTGAAGAAGAGAGGTGAAGAATTAAAAAAGAAAAGGAGGAAAAGGAAACGACAAAAAGTAGAAACAGAGAGGAAAGGAAAGAGGTGAGGAAAAAGAAAAAAGGTGATAAGGGTGAAGAGGAAAGTTAAAAAACAATCATCGTGAGAAAGGAAAAGCCGTGAGAAGATGGAGGGGAGAAAAGAGGGGAGGAAAGAGGGGAGGAAAGAGGGGAGGAAAGAGGGGAGATGTGAGAAGAAAATGGTGAAGATGAGGGGAGATGGAAGAGCGAGAGAAAACAGACAAGAGAAAGCGAGACAATGAGGAAGAAACTGAAAAGAGGAAGAGGAAAGGGAGGAACGAATAAGAGGAGAGCAGAACAAAAGCCTGAAAGAGGTGAAGATGAGGAGCCTCATTCTTTTATTCCTCTTCCTCTTCCTCCTCCTTTTCTTCCACCTTGTCTTCCTCCCTGTCCTACTTTGCTGTTTTCTAATTTAGAACTAATCCTCCTTCATGTTTTCAGTCCTCATCTCCTCTCGTCTCCTTGTGTCCTCCCTTCCTCTCCCTTTCCTCCGTTCTTCAAATCTCTCAGAGACTCAAACACAACAGTTTCCCTTTATTTGTGTTTTTATTTTCAGTCGCTCCAGATCGTCCTGTCCTGCAGCATTTTCGAGTCGCGACGGACGTTCTGCAGCGAGGAGACAAAAGAGCCGAGCAGGTG